>NC_039250.1:8166474-8466474 GCF_003368295.1 Carassius auratus
TCACAATAATTTCACTGTCTAAACTTTTCTGAAAAGCTTATCACAAGATGTTTAAAATAAAAGTATTCTAAGAAATACTGACTTGAGTAAAATGTGTGACAGATAGCTCAGTAGCCCTTGTACTGTACTAGAAATAAGAATCACAGTAAACATATGGCAGACAAACGTATTCATAAAAGCCAAATACATTCATAAACTCGTTTCGGTCTAAATCAAGTAGTAAACTTACCGGTGACCCTCATCCAGCCCTGGTGCTGACAGCGGGTGATGTATGTTGTTGACATAGCGGTAGGGTCACTAAACATGTTGTCTGCGCGCAATTTTCAACATGCAACGCTTCAGGACATTTGAACAACTGACGGACACCTCATAACGACTAAATGTTGCATTAAAAATTAACTTTCGGATAATGTAAAGGGAAAGACGCTAGTTTGCGCGTGTAGATTTGTTGACCTGTTTTTTTTTTTTTTTTTAGAAGCGCGTGCGGGCGACACAGGGAGACACGTCATGTAATAACTTAATTAAATTAACGGATTAAACTCTCTGCGAAGAAAGCAACTAATCTGTCCACATACACAAACTCTCTCTCTTAAAAAAAAAGTGTGAAAAACAGGCGTCTTTCATTTGGACAGATATTTTGAAATAGCCGATTCGTACTGAATTCTGGAGAACAAATTACACAATTATTATATTAAATCACATGTCACAAAAAATTTGGAGATTATGCCTTTATTCATGTCACTTGTTTCCTCTCAACATATAACGTGAAGGCCTAACTCATGAATATTAATCGCGTAACGTTAAGATTAGAGAATGACTAGAGGCTGATTGGGTGGAAGGCTTGGCTCATGAATATTAATTGAGCTATGTTACTGGACGTTCTAGAAAAGTTACCGAGGAACGTCAACCTCATGTAATTGATATTCATTAATTAATCTTTTGCCACTGGATGTGTAAAAATGCATGACCCCATGACCATGGCTTTCTGGATATATTAAAATATATTTTTTAGGAAATGAAAGTAGATATTCTTTGCAAGGCACTATTTTCTGCAGTTCTGAAACCTACATTCTCTTCTCACTCACACCAGATGAAAAGTCCAGTTTGTGTCTGTATTAAATGTGCATTATAAATAATATAAAGACACCTATGAAAATGTTAGTTCACGTAAGAGAGACACCGTTATTGCAGACAAATTGTTTTAATGGTCTGAAACAGGAATGAATGAATAATGACACATACAAGTTTGCAAATTTAACATGTTTAAACACTGTTACAAAAAACATGTTTACCATGTACGGCTTTGAGGGTGCCGTGTAGAAAAATTTTCATAAAAGTATTCTAAACTGCTTAGTTTTAATCTTGCAAAATTACACAATAGCTTGTATCTCTTCTAAACCTTGTTAAACTTGTAACCATGATACAAAACCTCTCTTGAAATGTGAGCAAGTTGACACAGTACAAAAACATCATCGTGTTTTGTTAAAAAATTTCTATTTCACAAATGCCTTTTCTTTTGGGGAAATAATATAAAAGTAAAAAGTAAATTTTTAAAATATATTTTTATATTTATTTTTTTCTTTAAAATCAATTAGAAAATATAGGTCAATTTATCCAATAATAGCTTGCATAGCTGATAATACATGTTAATAGTGCAATAATAAAATGGGGCTAATCTTATTTCCAATTATATACATGTAAATAATAAAGTATATTTATAATGTTGTGTCCTATTAAACTAAATGAAGTTAAATTATAGAACCTGACAGCTTTAAAAATTCACATAACTTTAATTTTCCACTTAATCCAATCATCTGATAAGAGCATGAATCCACTTCCAGATCAATCTCAAATATAACACTCTTTGGAGATCTCGTAAAAACATTGATTTGACATCGATATGTGGGCAAATGTTGAAAACAGCCTAAATTCTATTGCTAATGATATGCAAATGATCACTTTCCCCTTTCGGTTTCATTCTGCTTTGTCAAAGCAGGTCTTGTTTATCCAATCTGACATGCCAAAGCATACAAAAGCATATAAAATAGAAAAATACTTCTCAAAAACAGTATTTGCATCACTTTGTTATATAATCACCTAGAACAAATTCAAAAATTATGTTTGAACAGGAAAGAATGAAAGTGCTAATATTTTAACACAGCTAAACAAAACGAATGTGAATAAATTGCTATATATTCCTTCTGAAGAAATACTGAGAGAGATGAACCAAACAAAATGAGTAACTTTAAAGGAAAGGTTTGCCCAGAAATTAAATGTACTCAGGCCACCCAAGATTTAGGTGTTTGTTTCTCCATCACAACATAAGTAGCATTACATCACTTTCTCACTAATGGATCCTATGGAGTTAATGGGTGCCGTCAGAATGAGAGTCCAAACAGCTGCTAAAAACATCACAATAACCCACAAGTAATCTTCATTTGACCAGTTAACATCTTGTAAAGTGAAACAACAACAAAAAAAATCCATTATTAAGGCACTTGGTTTGAGCTTTAAAACCATTGAAATCAATCTCCTGTATTCCCCTCACATCAAACTCCACCAGCATATTTGTTTAGAACGGTTTTGTTTGTAAACAGTGCTTGATCTGTGCATATTGCTCTCCGGATTCAGAGACACAAAACATTTTCACTGGAGGAAGCAATATTATGGATTCTTGTATTTTAGCTGGAAATCTGAAGATAAAAACATCTAAAAGGATTTGTTTACAAACCCAAAACCTTTTGCTTCACAAGTCATTCTTTGATGGACTGGAGTCGTGTCGATTACTTGTGGGTTATTGTGATGTTTTTATTGACTCTCAATCTGACGGCACCCATTCACTACAGTGAAACAAGTTAAGTAATGCTACATTTCTCCAAATGAGTTCCCATGAAGAAACATACTCATCTACATCTTGGATGGACTGAGGGTGAGTACATTTTCAGCAAGTTTTCATTTTTGGATGAACATTAAACTCAGTCAAACTTGATTCAGACTTTGAAATCCTTAATGACAGGAACTGAAACTCACGGGGCGGATGCTTTTACACTGTATGAATCCCAACACTAAACTGAAATGACTTCATGTTGTATAATACTGTTCTTTATCTGCTACCTAATAATGACGTTACATTGTGTAAGGTTAGTATGTTACTAGACTCAATCATGTCTGTGATGTTTAAAGTGCCCTAAAAGGACACTGCAAATGACTTCAAGACAAACAAACACTTTAATGTCTCACATGTGAGAAGACCAAAAAACAAAACAAAAAAAAAGACACTATAGGTGGTTGGTCAAAACCAACAAAACCAAAACTAGAACTCTGAAACTATGACTGTCAGAAAAGCAAAACAGAGAGTAACTATGGGGGGGCCGCGTGACACCTTGCGTCGTGGCCCGTCTGTTCCACACCTCTGTTCTGTGATATTCAGTAAGGTGTAGTTCCTTCCCACTCCACCAAATACTGCACCTTGCCTTCAGGTGTGATCCTGCGGGCCAGAACCTGATACTTCTCCCCACAGGTGAGTCGACCAGCCGCCCCAAAATAGCTGGTGATGGAAGACTTGAGGTGAGAGAGTGAGGAATCGTCCTCGCTGATGCTCTCAAAGGTGTGGCTGTCGATGCTGTTCTCCAGCATGACGTTACTCTCCTCTCCAGGCATGCTGATGGGGCTCAGCTCACGCTCCACCATCTCTCTTTTTGTGGCCAGCACGGTGTAATTAGAGGAGGGCAACTTCCTCTTCCGACTGCCCACATTTTTCCTGTAAAGAAAATAATTGCCTTTCACTATTAAAAATAAAAAACGACAAACTTGTTTTCTGCTCATATGAACAGCTTGCAGAGGTGGGGGGGAAATTACAATCCTGTAATCAGATCATGTTCATCATGGAATATACTGTATATAGCCTGCTATCATTTTAGATTTGAATAGAACAGTGACCCTGGACCACAAAACCAGTCATAAGGGTCCGTTTGAGATGTATACATCACCCGAAAGCTGAATAAATAAGCTTGCCATTTATGGTTTGTTAGGATGGAAATCTGGAATCTGAGGGTGCAAAAAAAAAACTAAATACTGAGGAAACCGCCTTTAAAGTTGTCCAAATGAAGTTCTTAGCAATGTATATTATTAATAAAATAATATGTTTTGGTATATTTATGGTAGGACATTTACAAAATATCTTCACAGAACATGATCTGTACTTAATATCCCTAATATGTTTTTTTTTTCCTATTGCTAAAGATATGCCCCAGCGACTTTCATAACAAACCTTTCAAAAGTTTAGGGTCGGTATTTTTTTCTTTCCTTTTTATTATTGTTATTTTTTTTAAGAAATTAATTATTTTTATTCAGCAGGGACACATGCAATTAACTGTATCATGGTTTCAACAAAAATATTAAGCACAACTGTTTTCAATTACATTTAAATATTTGTATAGTTATTTTAAATTGCAATACTATTTCACAAATAATACTATTTTTACAGTATTTTTGATCAAATGAAGGCTGCCTTGTTGTTGGTGAGCAAAACAGACATTTTAATATCTTACTGACCCCAAACATTTGAAAGGTAAGTTTAATAAATGAATTAATACATCACAGTTGTAAACACTTTTGGATAATTTATGACATTGGAAATGGAAGCCGAAGATGTCCTGATATTCTAACCATAAAACAATTGCTTAGTATGCAGTCTGTATGCTGCGAATATAAAAATATTATTGTTTATTTTATGTTTCAGTTAAAAATGTGCACTACTCTTTGTTCTGCCTGAATAATACTAATAATAATAATAAATAAAAAAATTATGTATTATTAATTGTATTATCCAGTGGATAAATATTAAAGAATCTTTAAAGAGATTAAATTGTATAGATGCATTAATACTGTCTACCACAAGATGTCCCTGTTTAACACTGAATGTTACTTCCTAGCCTTTGGCCGTCCCCTTTCACTTGCCTCTGTGGGCGTTGTGCCATTTTAAAGGTCATGCAGCAGAACTGGACTTTTAGGTATTTTTTTTTTCTCATGCTGCAAATCTTCTGGGGAGTTTCCAATCTGCATCAACCCTATAATGACCACATTTCTGCCCAAGGGCATGTGTAACATGGGAAATCACAGCAAGATATCAAAATCCGATGCGGACAACCTCCATTTCAGAAATCATTACAGCTGCTAAAATGGGATGTAGAGCTAAACAGTATTAGTGCATGAAAGCCAAGCACGGAAAGCAGATATGTGTTTGTGAAGTGTTTGATCTAGCCCACAACGAGGATGCACAGTAGGGGACAGGGATCTGTCGACCCTCACAACTTTTCCAGTCGAGAAAATCCAAGTCGTGTTTATTTTCCTCCACCCCCTCTCTCCGCCTCTTTCCAAACACCCTTAGGAACATTGCAAGAATACTAATGAGAATTCATATCCTAAAATAAATAAGAAAAACTATGGGAAAGATATTAAAGAATGAGTGGGGCTGTATGGCAGTCTCCAACCGGCCAGCCATCCAACTGCATGCTCTGCGCGCAGGCCTTTGTTTTCTTTGGTCGCGGTTTCTTCAGGCCTAGCGCAGCGGGTGACAAAACAAAAACAAAAATACAGGACAAATATAAGGGATAACTAACTGTATGAGTATCTGGCCTGCGGGACGCGAGGTATGACTAGCAGGAAGATGAGTTTCTGAAGAAGTGGTCACATTTCACAAAGAAAATAAAGCTTTGTGATTGAGGCTAAAAGAAAAGGTCAAGAGACTACAGAAGGAACAGAAGTGTACAAGAACTTTATTATTAAGTTTTAGTGCTGTGTTCGATATATCGATACAACGATGTATCATTACAGACGATACGAATATCAGTACAGCCGGCCCCTTTATCGAAACTGTGGCATGTGCGCTGCTGGGAATCGTGCTTAAGTTGAATACAAGAACACAGTTTAAAACGGAGTAGAAAAGTGCACGGTTTCTAATAGGTGTGGGCAATAACTGTAATATTAAAAGCAACAATTATCGATATTGTGTTAATTTAGTGTGTGACAATATACCAGTGTTATCGATATCAGCAATATTTAAAATGAAGAGTTCTCTTATGATAGCACCACATGTAAATACTCCAGCACCAGTACCTGGTTGAGCCCCCAGGTGGCAGTACTGTGCCTTAACGCTGAGACCTGTCACTCAAGAAGAAGACACAGCGCTGGCAGCTACTCCAAGGAGAGCAGTGTTCGTCAGAGTAAGTTGCAATTATTTTACTAGTCACAGAATGGGAAACGTTATATTGAACTGTTAACAGCGGTTTTCTGTATTCATATATTTAAGAGTGATTCTTTTAAAGCTGCGGTAGGGAACTTTTGATGCTCTAGCGGTTAATAAACAGAACTGCTTGCGTCTTGCGGAAGAACATTGTAGCCGGAACTACTTCTCTCTGTTTATGTCTATGAAGAATCACAAAGGTACTGGGTTACTCCGCCGCGGTATCCCCGAAGCAATCTAAAATAGTCCGAATATAAACACTTATTATAGGTGCACCCTAGAGATTCAGGACAAGCCAAAAACACGGTTTGCAAAATGGATTCATGGTGTACTCGCTTATTATATACATTTTTCTACATTTTGAACACAAAGTTACGGACCGCAGCTCTGATTGGTTATTTTTTACTGGGAGCGATGGAGTTTCTGCAAATGGCAATAGGACCACTGGGAGGAGCCAGAGGAGCTTGATTTTTTTACAGATTATCTGTCTCATATTCTACTGTCAGGACATAATGACAGGTTTAATAAATATGTAAAAAATATTTTTTTTTACAAAAGTTCCCTACAGCACCTTTAATAAGTACCGCATTTTCTTTACTCGTCTTGTTTTTGTATTTGCAATAAATACAGCCTGTGCGTAGTAACTCTATATAATTGTTCAAATCTATTAACAGTTAAACGATTAAAAGTGATCTTGAAAAACTGAGCGACCACATTGCTACATTAAACTTGTAAAATGATAAGTTGGTCGCAGTGCCATGCACTAAATGTCTCATCTGCAGTCATTCTTCAGTGAGGTTCAGTAGTTAACATTAGTTAACATATATAAATAACAATTAACAATATTTCCACAGCATTAAGTCATCTTAGTTCATGCATTACTTATGCCTTATTAAAATCACAAGTTGTGTTTGTAAACATTAATGCATAAGTAAATTAACATTAACAAAGATTAATATATTGTGTAATAAATATATTTTTCATTGTTCAGTCATGTTAATACATTAATGTTAACAAATTACATCTTATTGTAAAGTCTTATCAGGCATTAATATTTATTCATCATACTGTTGAACTTGACAGTATTTTCGCTCTTGTTATTTCATAGGAGTTTTAAAGAAGACGGAGAAAGTCAGAGTCTTGTGCCCTGCATTAATCAGTATCCTTATGTTCGCTGAGTGAAAAAGAAAAACTCAATAAACACAGTAAAAAATCATTTGACTGATATCTTTTTTATCCCCCAAGGTTTCTATAGATATCACAATATATTGATAATTTGAGTTCTTATGGCCACAATAAATGTGATAGGAAAAATCTAATATTGTGACATCTATATATATATATAATTCAAAATTTGCTCGATAGTTTTTTTTTTACAATTTTTTTAACGTATTCAAACTATTTTACATAGGGGTGGGGATGGCCACCCACTCACAACTGCTGATTCTGTCACTTTTTCTGAAGACAAGAAGCGAATTTATTCAGTCGCAGAATGACTGAATAGGAAACGTTTCAGACACGCGCTTGAAATCAAGGAGATTTCAAATAATGTTTTCACCATGGCATTCCTTAGAGCTCCTAAAGTAGTTTAACATCCCGAACAAAGCTTATTAAGAAATCTTTCAGAACATATTTTCATGAAGAATAAGGATAAAACAGTATAAAATTGAAGTGCATTGAATTTTATTAATTACTGGAAAACTGAAATTGTAAACAATCCTTCGAAAAAAGTGCCAATGGCATGAAACCTGAATGGAACTCACAATTTAAAGTAAAATCCATCAGAAGGTTGTCCAGAAAAAAAAAATTGGACACACACAAAAAACCTGCTGTGTGAAAAAGAGCAGTGAATACTTAGAAAAAAAGTGCATTTCAAATATATTTAAACATTTACCTCTCTCATTCAGTCATAATTAGGCTGCAAGACTGAATTATGAACTGGTAAATGACAAACTGATCACAGAACATGTTTGTAAACTTTAAATGTTAACTGTTAAAAAGCAATGTTATCAGCTTTTACAACTAAACATTTGCGAACAACCTCGGGCAGAAGCCCTCCTGAGGCGTCTGCCTTTGCTAAGCAACCATGACGTGCTCTCTCCATGAAGACGCGGAAATTTCAGCAAAGGATAAATGGATTTGCAGCACTAAAAATCGCTTGCAGTAGCTCTGCTACTAAATTTATTTCAAAATGGCAATCCATATAAAGCTATGATCAGCTGTTCCTTCATCTTGGCTGAGCTTTCAACGTTGTTACGGGAAAGGATGAAGCTGATTGTTTAGTTCTTGTCACATGACCCGCGGTGCGCTTGCGGCTCTCTGAAAAGTTGAGATGTTTTAACTCGATGCGGTGCAGACGCGCCTGGAAAAACGGGCGCATCGCACCGCGTGCGTGTCGCAACTGCGTCGCTTCCATTGTGAGAGTGCATACTGCGTGCCTACATTGGAAATAACGAACTTGAGCATGCAAAAGACGCGATATGTGAACGCCCCTTAAACAATTCAATAGTGCAGAGTTTACAGGTTAATCTTCTTTTTGAAGGCTCAAAGTAAAGTTCTCTCACATCCCGCTGAATGCTGCAGAGACGCTGTTCGGGAAGCACGTGACATAAAACGAGGCCAGCTATTGGCTATTCGCTACTTCTCCTGCTGTACTGGCTGAGTAAAACCTCCGGTGGCTCATTACTGCCACACTTTGGTCACCGCAGATTTGAAATATGCACGAAATGAGCCGCTTATGGCAAATAAAAGTTATTTAGCAACGAATCGATGACTAAATTAGTTGACAACTATTTTAATAATCGATTTGAATCGATTAAATCGATTCGTTTTTTCAGCTCTACATGACAGTAAGAGAAAAATAACAGAATAAAACATTTTTAGATGAACTACTGCAAAGGATGTAATAATGTGTTTCATGCTGTCAGTCAGTAAATACTATTAGAAATGGAAACAATGCTAAACAGGCAAAAAAGTTCTTAAATTCAGGTTATGACTAGTTAAAAAAAGAAAATCTGGTTACTTTTGTATGACTCTTTTTCTTTTTGCATTGATGAGATGGAATCAGTTTAACATATTTTACTATATTAATTTCATAATTCTGAATTTGACCCATAATCAGAAAATCTTCTGTGTCTGTCAGAAATGTCAGAAAACGTTGCAGATCAAAATCATGTCGAATTCATGCATCATGTTTCAGTTTTGAGCATTCTTAAAGCCTTTTAAATCATATCCAAGACTTTTCCAAGTTAATTTTTTTAATTATAAAAATGTTAAATGTTTGAATTTGCACTCAAAAAGCAATTAAATATTTCTGAACATGAACATTAATATTAAAATGTACATTCATTACAGATTTTTTTTTTACTTTATATATTTTAATCCTAAATATTAGTTTGTTTTACAATTTTTCATTACATATTTTTATAAACCAGTCAGTGAGAATATTTTTACTCCCCAATAACATCAAAATGAACAAAAAAATGATCCACAAAAAAAATTTAGCAACACAACTGTTTTCAACACTGATAATAAGAAATATTTATTGAAAAAATCAGTTAGAACGATATCTGTATCCTAAAGACTGGAGCAATGGTTGCTAAAAGTGCATGAATGAACATTTTAATTCTTAATATTATTTAATAATATTACTTTTTACAGTAATTTTTAATTAAATAAATGCAACCTTGGTAAGCATAAAAAAAAAAAAGTACAACATAAAAAAATATATTTTTTAATATAAATGTACATATTTGTGTTGTCAAACTATTGATAGTGATTAATCCCATCCAAAATATTTTTTTTTACATAATATGGGTGTGGACACACATACAGTATATATTTTAAAGAATATTTACATGTATTTACAGTATATGTATGTACTATATGTATATATATATATATATATATATATATATATATATATATATATATATATATATATATACACACATGTATATATATATATATATATATATATATATATATATATATATATATATATATATATATATATATATATATTTATATTTATATTTGTTGGTTTGTAAAAACTGCATAACCCAAACAAATCTGCGGTAATCGATAACACACCACAGTACAGCTTGAAATTACTTGGAATATTTAAGTATCTGACCTTCAGCACTAAAGCAAACCCAGATACGAGACCACAACAGCTGACAACCTGACATCAAAATTCATAACTGACTGATGACATCCTCAGCTCTAGCATGGCTGCACTACCATTTTCAGACTCCATCTTTAAAATAAACAGGAGCAAACAAGTGGCCATAACCATAAATAATCCATAATCTGACAACATATTTCTCCGCGAGCTGTCAGAGGCGGTTTACACACAACATCAGGTGGTGATGGACGCCTGTTATTCCTCTTTAACTCGTGGGCAGCAGAGTGCAGCCCCAGCAGGGGAGGTGAGAATCTACAGTGACAGTCGCGCTGCCAAATTGTCCCACTACAGCAATATTGATTACGCTGCAGTGTAGCCGTGAAGAGGACACTTGTGAAAGAGCAAGATGAAAAGCACAGAGGATACAGGCCTGGAATTCCAGCAAACCCACCACGGTCAATCCAGCGACCGAGTCAAATTGACAATTGATGGAGCTCATGTATATTAAAAAGCAAAGCGGTTAGAGGCACCCTGGTGGCCCGGTGGTTCAGCTGCAATCACTGATGTCACCACTTCAAATGTTATGACAAATTAGCTCCCAGAATCCCTCAGGCTTGCATCAAAAAGCAAGCACAAACCCACTTAAGTTGTAGTTCAGGGTTAGGTACCAGCAGGTCACCGGTTAATCCAGGGAAATTGTTTTGACTGGAAAGATGCAGTGGGTTGACTTTATGTGTCAGATGCTTGGCTTTAACTTCACTTATTTAAAACATGCTGTTGCAAGGATCTCCAAGAGTACGAGTGATTCGCAACGGCCTGTGAAGAATTACATCACACCAGCGTTCTGCACTGCTGCTGAATCTACAGCCCTGTGGCTAAACAAGATCATATTTAGCTGCGGTGTGAGCAAGAATATAATTATTATTTTGTTTTTTAACTTAATACATTAATGCATTACATTCCTTTTTAAGGAAAAAAAAAACCTGTAAGAAATGCTAACACTGACCTGCAAATATGTCACAATTATAATTTTATATAATTCAAACAGTGCAACTTTTGCAAGATGGTCTTCTCATTAATGTTTTTAACATTAAAGGGGGGGTGAAATGCTATTTCATGAATACTGAGTTTTTTACACTGTTAAAGAGTTGGATTCCCATGCTAAACGTGGGCAAAGTTTCAAAAATTAAGTTGTACATTTGAACCGGTTTGTCACAAGTATCGGAAAGTTTTTTTCGAGTATGGCTCTGTGTGACGTTAGATGGAGCGGAATTTCCTTATATGGGTCCTGAGGGCACTTCTGCCGGAAGAGTGCGCGCTCCCGTATAGCAGAGCACTGAGAGCACAGACTTTCACTGATCAGAGCGATTCACTGATCAGAGCGAGAGCGTCGCGAAAAGTCACAAAAGAAATGTGTTTTTGGTTGCCAGGGCAAGACAACCCTGCACAGATTACCAAAGAAAAAACAGCATTAAGGGACCAGTGGATGGAGTTTATTTTTACAGAGCATCAACGGAGTTGTGCAAGTGTTTTTGTTTGTTCCCTGCATTTCGAAGATGCTTGTTCACAAGGCCCAGTTTGACGCCGGATTTGCACATTGTTTATTTCTTAAGGATGATGCAATCCCAAGGAAAAAGGGTCACGATCGTGTGTTGGAACCGCAGGCGGTGAGTAAAACTGCTTCAAACATCTCTGCCTCCTTGTTAGTGCGTCCCCTCCCATGCCAGAGACCCGGGTTCGAGCCCCGCTCGGAGCGAGTCGTTGCTGCTGCTGCTTTCGTTCAGTTTCAGCCTCTGGATCTGATTCTGGATCATAAATAAACAGCTGAATCTGACTGTTAGCCATGGTTTGTTTTGGATGATGGGTTTTCCCTCACGGTAATGTCACAGCTTCCACATGCTCTCAACGCAAAAGCCTATTCGCGCTCGTGATTCTTTAGCTCCGCCCACACGTCACGCCTCCAGTCGGTCGTGTTTTTCCGGGAAAAATTGGTACAGACTATCTTTCTCTTATGAATATAATAAAACTAAAGACTTTTTGGATTTATGAAGGATGCAGTACTACTCTATATGTACTCAAGATTAACAGGATATTGAGTGAAAACGAGCATTTCACCCCCCATTTAATATTGTACACATTCAAAGACGGCAAACAATGCAACTTTTGTTGAACAGAGTGTTAGATGTATTTTTACGTTTTATTAAATGTAACTGGCTGCACAAACTGTAAGAATATGTACTGTATTTAAATAAACATATTCACAAAGGCATTTTGCTGTACTACGCACATTTTAAAAAAGCATGCAAAATAGGGGTGGAAGTCTTTTAGCACCTAGCGATTTGATTCTATTCCCAAACAATTCTCAATGCATCTTAAAAAAATATAAATTGGCAACACGGTGAGGGTGCAAAATCTTTGTGTAAAGATTCTCTGTGCTAAAATATATCTGTTCTGACCAACCAACAGAAACTGAACGTGATAGCTATAATCGAGTCAGTGCCACAGGGAGTTCACAAATATAGAATCGGATGCATCTTCCTTGAGCAAATACATAATAGTTTTTTTCCCTAGTAAAGTATGCAGAACTGAAGGAAATGAACTGTACCTGAAGTCATAGGAGACGCTGGTGGTGGCGGAACCAGAAGTACTGGCTGCATCGGTGGAGTCCTGGTCCATGCTGAACGTCTGTCCTGAACTGGTGCTAAGAATGATAAAGAGAGACAACGATTAATTAAGAAACATAACCGAAAGTGGTCAATGACTCGACTATCAAAAACACATACTGTACAGTCAACATGAAAAAACATTTTACTTACCATTTAACTTCTTACCCACATTACTTCCATACTGTGTCATATTTTAGAGTGAAAACAGAATATCAAGTGAGGAAAAGGTGGAGCTTGATTTTACTATCAAGAACTGATTTAAACCAGCGATGTTATTGCTGACTAAAAGATGACAACTAGATGAGCGCTAGAGACAGATCCCCAGTAAAGACCTTGTCTCATAGACGGCCATCGGGACAAGACCGCAGGAAACAGATGAGTCCTCTGCACAATCTGACTTTGCTGCAGCCTGGAATTGAGCTGCTGCTGTTCAGAAGAGAACCGGCCCCCCGACTGAGCCTGGTTTATCCCAAGGTTTTTTCTCCATTCTGTCACCGATTAAGTTTGAGTTCTTTGCCACTGTCGCTTCTGGCTTGCTTAGTTGGGGACACTTAATATCCAGTGATATCGTCGACTTGATTGCATAGATACTATTTAAACTGAACTGAGCTGGATGATGACATCACTGAATTCAATGATGAACTGCCTTGAGTTTGAAATTGAGTGTTTACTATTGCATTTTTGCATTATTGATACACCACTATTTATATTTTTAATATTGTAAAGTTGCTTTGACACAATCCGTAAAAGTACTATATAAATAAAGGTGACTTGACTTAAAACTAAAACTATTAAAAATGGTTTTCTTTAATTAAAAAAACATGAAGCTGATAAAATTAAATATAAAGTAGATAAATATTCAATAAATGCGTAAATTAGAATGGGAAGAGATTTTTAAATATTGCCCTGACACGCAACTGAAATACAAAAAGTTTAAGATGAAGTTAAAATTATTAATAATTAAAGCCAAATAGTAATATATATTAAAAAAATCTAGTAAAAATTACAAAAGCACAAAGAAATTATTCGTAATCTAAAAATAAAATAATAAAAGAAAATACAAAAATAAAAGCTCATTCAAAATAATAATATATACTATAATGGTATATAAATAATTATAAAATAACACCGATTTAAACTTCAGGTCAGTTTTTTGTTGTTGTTTTTGTTTTGAACTTAATTGCAAATTTTCAAATAAAACGGTAATTTAGGGGGAAAAGAAAGTTGTTTCCATTTGACTTCATGTTACTTATCTTATCTTTCTCAATAAGTTTAATCTCAGCCATTCTCAAGAGGCCAAAACAAAGGGCTACTGAAAAATACAAAAGAATACAGTTGATCCGACCTGCTGCTTGCTATTCAACACATTATACGGTGCTGGGATTGTGACTATAACAGAGTTTATCAGGACTAGCATTCAAAGGATGGCAGTCATTAACTACAGTTCACGGCTTTGTGATGAAACCCAACGTGCCCTTTTTATTATGGCCGAAACCAACTCCAGATCTCTCTTTTATACTCTTCAACAATCCCTCTCAGACAGCCGCTTTCGCCTCTGAAAGCGTTGTCTGCCCCAATAGTGTTTCCAATTCTCTCATTATTCAGGCCTGTTTGAGAGATGATAACCTTTATAGAATAGTATAATTAAATCGCTTCACCCGCCGTGTTGATAAAAAATATATTTTCTGCGGGGTGGGGTTGTGATTGGAGAAACAGTGAGAGACCTTTCCGATATCTCAAAGGGAAAATGGATGCAAATGAGCATGATTGTTCGAAAGCCAATAAATAGATGCTTAAGCATTCACATCAAAGGTAATGAGAAAAGGTTAAGCGTGCCGTCTGTTGCCGTGAGAGAGACTGATGAAGGTAGACTGAATTTGATTGAGACCTCATTATGTACACTGATGGAAAGGCGACAATTAATTCCTGGCAGTTTTAGCACAGGTGAGGGGACTTTATCAAAAAATGAAAGGGCAGGCGTATCAAATGAGCCATCAAACCCGAAGCATGTGGATATCTGTATTATTTGCTTAATTGTTACGATGTGCCTCGGGGTCCCAACGGATTCTGAAGTCACAGAGAGGACAAGGGTGAATAATGATCTAGTACCAAACATACATTGATTATGCAATATTATGCCTTAATTATGGCTTTTCTGCACTAAATTTAAAAGGCAAAACACTTGAAAAACATGGAGGACAAGACGGATGAAATTTCTCACTGTGGTGGTTTCGTTCACATTAGGGATTGGTGGTGATAAATGGCTTTATATAATGTTAAAAAAAAAAGGTTTGCACTGTATATATTCATGTGGTAATGCCTGTTTGTGAACAATTTAGTAAATTAATTACTTAATCTGATTTGATTATCTTGTCTTTTTTTTATCTCACAAAGATAATGGTATCAGTGCAGCATTTCTAGACATTATGTAACACAAGAGCTCAAAACAATAAAATTACAATATATAATTATACAGCGTTTCCCATTAACTACCTACTCTGGCTGCCCGCCATGGTCTAATCTGTCCCCCCACTGTTTCATAATGAACCGAAAATATTTTACACTTCTCATAATAACATAACAGGTCTCTAATGTTGTGTTTTGTACTATTGCTTTTGGCAAAGCATTTGTCAAACAAACTAAAAGTGAAAGCACAATATAGCTTAGTGCTCTTATCAGACCTCAAAAGGTGGTGATTTAGGGTGTACTCACACTAGCCAGTTTGAACCGTGCCCGAGTGCGTAGTGTGAGTGCTCCGAACCGTGCCCGGGCACGGCTCGATTAGCCGGCCCTGGCCCGCTTGGAAGAGGTGGGCCAGGGCACGGTTCAGTTGGACTCGGGCGCAGTTCGCATGCAGTGTGAGCGCTAACCGTGCTGGAGCACGGAAAAGGACGCGTTGCACGGTTTTGCGACGCTCCAAAACCAACATGGCAGGGAAAGGGTCGCTTTGGTCTACGGCAGAGGTGCAAAACGCATACAAACTAAAAACTGCAAAGTCCTTGCTGCCCTTCAGCTGGTACCTTGCAAAAATCCTCATATGAGCAGCAGGATTACGTGAAAATTTTCGCGCCACTAAGGCGACACATCTGTTTAACAACAGGCTGTGAGAGGGCTGTGGACCAAACGACAAAAAAATTAAGAGCGCCGCTCTTCATGTTTTTCCCGAAACCGTCGCACCATAATGACGTAAGCGTGCTCCGGCACAAATGCTGAAACCCTATATGTGAGTGCAGGCCAGAGGGGGAGTGGGGAGGGGGGACAATCGTACTCGGGCCTGGTTCATGGCAACCGTGCCTAGTGTGAGTACACCCTTAAATAAATATATAGTCTGTAGCACTGCATATTAGTTTGTGGTTCAGTGTTTCCACTGCATCAGTTCACAGTGCATGGAGCGACCTCCATCTCTGCATCTGAGTGAGTGAGTTTAACGTGCATTTGGGTATATAACAGGCACCAGATACACATTATTTTCACATTTGCATAATTTCACATTTGTATATTGATAGAACAATGTTAGTGGACAGATGATTGAAGTATTTCACTAAATTCACGTTTGTAAGCCTGTTTTCACAGGAACTAAAAATTAACATAATTTAACCCAAATTAAACCTTGAGGGTTTAACGCCTAAAAAAATTTAGTAGCGTATTAGTATTACGAAAGGTTCATTTTTCATTTACACTGCAGCTAAAATAATAATACTATTTGCATTATTAATAATATTTTGTGATTGTAATGTAACTGAAACACTATATTTCAACCGAGGTCCACCTCCCATAGTTTGTCAAAACTCTTGAATAACACTTACTATATCAATATAAAAAATAATATATTTTATACTTATTATAAATATATAGTATTCACTCTACACATCTAAATAAAATTACATCTAGTCATTTAGCAGACGCTTTTATGCAAAGCTACTTACAAATGAGGAAAAAAATAAATAATATAAAATAATTAAATTAAAATGTAAAATAGACATATATATTGGGGGTGTAACGGTATGTGTTTTCGTTTTCGGCACCGAATGACCTAATGCAATATTTTGTGTGCGGAACATAGGTACATTTTCGTGTTTCCACACGAATATATTAAGTGGCGGAAGTCTCCGCGTTCAGCGCAAATCCCACCCTGCAGCTGATTCTCAAGTTTTCAAAAGGCATCACGCGAGTGTGAACATCACTACAATTAAGAAAATTACCGTAATTCAAACACAGCTCCCGTCGGCATTTAAACAGACCTTTGCTCTTAATTCCGATCGGTGAGATGCAGTAACGAAATCTGAGCAGGTCTAAAAGCTTAAACTGTTGTTGCTGCATTTTACACTTTGGAAAAGTTATATATATTTTAAATATGAGCAGGCCTACAAGCTGGGATTGGTAATTCTGCACTGTAATCATAGTTATTTATTTGTATTTTTCATTATATTTTATTATGTGATATTGGTTTAAGACAGAGTATTTTATTTAGTGGAGAACTTTGCAGCAGTATTTTATTTCCTATTCTTTTTTTATTATATAATGTTATATATTTTATTATATTTTATTTTAAAGTGTTTAAAAAACTGTAAACAAAATGTTAAAAAACTTTTATAGTAATAAACTACCTGCAGTTTAATGTTTGCATTTCTTTCCCTTATTGTACCGAAAATGAACCGAACCGTGGCTTTAAAACCGAGGTACGTACTGAACCGTGATTTTTGCGTTATTTTGCATTACACCCCTAATATATATATATATATATATAAAATTTCCATATAGATAAAATAGAAAATATACTAAAAACAAATATATATAATGTCTTAAAATATTATAAAATAAAACAAAGTCACCTCTTTAAACTCTGCAGCTCGTCCAGCGTGAAGTCGAATATGTTGGCCATGTGATGATTGCTGCTCCAGGTAGAGGTGAGGTCATTCTGTGACGGCACAAATAAAGCATGAAATACAATACTAGTTAAATTCATTCCAGTGCATCGTCTGATTGCCATTCGGATGATGACGAGAATCACAGCTTTGATTACGCCGATCAGAGCGGTCATGGTTGTTACAATCACTCTTATGCCGCCTTTGAAGTTGCTCATGGCATTATTAGCCATTGTTAGTGGCTTGTAGTGCAGCTGACTTCTTCTGCTAAAGGCTAGCTTGACTGAAGTTCAGCTACTTGAAATCCTGAGTAGCTTGTAGTTTGGCTTTCAAAGTAGCTTCTCCAACAGAGCGAGAAAAAAGGTGAGGGAGAGAGGGAGCAAAGGCGAGAAAGAGACAAAACAACACATGAGAAGCGAGGGAGAGATGCAAGGTCTGCATGGCAGCAGGCGTCAAGGAATGAAAAGAAGATCACCACGGGGCGCAAGCAGATGCTAGAGAGCGATGAAGAGAGGCAGGAGAAGATATCGAAGAGTAAACTTCACACAGGTCATATTTAAATCGGCTTTAAGTCCGTACATAAGAAACCGTGTGGAAAAACGGCTGAAAGAAACAAGTAGCAATTCACTCGGCTGCTTGAGAGCAAGCCATTGAGGGATTCTAGAAACTCCAAGAAGTGCTAGAGCACAAAATCTCGGTAAGGAAAGCTCAGATTCACACTGACAGGTCAAACATAGCGTCAGTAGCCCAACACTTCACCTCTTCACGAATCTGATTTCAAGAGGGCTGCACAAACTGAATTATTTAGTTTGTGTGTGGTTTAGAGATAGATCAATATATATCAGGTTTCCCAATCTGGGGTTCGTGAGTGAACTGCAAGGGGATCGTGAGCTAATAAAAACCGAATAATGAATTAAATCATTAAAATGTAAAATTACAATAAATAAACAATAAACAAAAATAAAACAATTACTAAAAAAAGTTATTTAATTAGTTTACCTGCATGTCATGCGACCATTAACCATCATCAGAGAACCATGAATACATTAAATTATTGAAATGTAAAATCTAAGGACGTACTTCAGGTAAATATTTTAGGTCAAATGAACTTGGCCAGTTTAACATCTAATACACAACCATTGTAAGAAAACTAGCATCCTCTGGTAATTGTACCCAACTGGCTAAAGTGTCCGAAAGCCGTACTTCCTGTTTTTAAATATTTTTTTTATCAAATTAGACTTAATTTAATTTTTAAAGTTTTGAGCATATCTTAATTGCTGTTATTAAACTGTATAACATATCAAATACCATTCAAAAGTGTGGGGTTGGTACGATTTTTAAAGTTGGTACGAAGTTTCTAATGTTTGTCAAGGCTCGATTTATTTGATCAAAATTTGGTAAAAACAGCAATATTGGGAATTTATTTATGAAAAATGTCATTTATTCTTATGATGACAAAGTGGAATTTTTTTAGTAGCCATTACTTTGGTGTCACGTGATCTTTCAGAATTTTTTCAGAAGTAACATTTCTATTTATTATCAATGTTGAAAAACACAAAATTATTGAAAGGGGTTATATGTGCAAATAAAATCCATCTAATTTGTATTGGCGTCTCTAAAAATCAATATTTATCACTGAGTTCCTATTGTTAAATAGTTTGAAAGTGATATAGATCAGTGCAGCCAGCTGTATTTTTTTTTTTTCTTTTTTTTTTTTTAACTTAATGTAAACTGGCCTAATCTGAAATATAAGCCTGATTATCCCTTAGCAAACTGCTAGCTGGATAGATCTTAGGACACAGTTTATGCAACTGGCCTAGAACCCTTTTTTATCAGACAGACTTACAGTAGTAACCGTAATAACAGAACACAGTTCTCAACCAGACAAGAAAGGTCATGCTGGTGTCGCAGTGAAGTGGCAAAGCTTACATTAGGAATAGCATCCTCCAGCAGCCACTTGGACCTCTTCCTTTTCTTCTCTGCAGGTACAGCGCTACTACAACAGAGGACAACAAGAAACATTCAATCGACATAACTGAGCATAATAAAAACTAAACTAAATAAACTGTCAATCAACGCATTGTCTCCACCCACTAAACATGACAACACAGATCTGAGAGCTGAAATTACTCAATCCTAAAAAGTATTGTGGCTGTCAAATGTTTAATTATAGGGGAGCAGCCATGTGTCTTTCAGTGCATTCACTGCCAAAGTCTAATTTCTCAAAAGTCTCCAAATTCCCTTTGAAGCATCAAGGAAAAATAAAGATCTCAGTTATGATCAGCTGACTGGATAAACAACAAACAGACAGCACTATAAACCAAATAAAATACTTCATTGCGATCAGTCTCATGATAATTAATTTTAATGATTCCATGTGACATCAACAAAAGATATCTGTCATAAAAATAGGAGGCAGTAATAAGGTGCTCAGAAATGCTCAAACCTGCTTTTGCTGGCCCCTTTCTTGCGTCCCCTGTGACCCTCACTGTTCTGGGCCTTCTCCGGAAACAACTTAGATGGGGGGTTAGGAGGGACCCTTGTCCTTAGTCGAAAAATGTATTTCCTCTTCTTGATCTCCTTGCCGCAAAGAAACCTAAAATAAATAAATAAATAAATAAATAGAATTTTTTACTATTATTTTAATATTTTGAATAAACAAGTATAAAAAATAATTATATAAAAAAACATCGGAAAATGTTTAAATAAATACTATTAAATAAATAATATTATAAATTTTCTTATTACATTTATGTTTACTAATAATTCATTTATCTTAAAAACATTTAAAATTAATTAAATATAAACACACACACACATATACAAATATATAAACTTGAGTTATTATTAAAAATAAAAATTATTAAAATTAAATTAAATAAATACATTTAAATAATTTAACATTTATTAAATCAAGTATATGCATAATTTCAATGAGAGGAAACAGAAAATATTTTTTTTTTCTTACTTGCTTTTATAGTTGTTGAGGGCATCAAGAATATACTGGCCCCGTTCAGACAGAGGAGTATTGGAGAGCTAAATTGTAAGAAATAGGTAAGAAAGTCTTTGTGAGAAACTGATTGTGTGATATGGTGTTTTATTATGAGACATTTCCTTTGCTGGTGCCTTGAGCTGTCATGTTTCAATGAAGACAAATGAAACCCACAGGCTTTGCTGTAGTAAAGTCTTCCATGAAGAAATGTAAGAGTAATTTAGCAGTGCTGTTTTTTCAGATTACACTTGACAAAAAAAAAAAAAAAAGGGTAAGAATGACAAGAGATAATGCACAAAAAACAAAAACAAAAAAAACAGACTAATTTTCACTACCCATGTCTATCAAAGGAACTGCTTTCAGTACCTAGCAATTACAGCAGTCTACAGACAAATCTCTAGTTTAGTTGTTTTTTGTTTTTTTTGCTTTCAAGTGTCTTTGAAGGTGAATTGTGTCATTTTTACACCACTAGTTGTACAGAATGGAATGACACATTTATGGTTGCTAGAATGTTCTGGGTGTTGCCTTGTGAACAGTGTTTTGTGGTTACTAGGACATTATTGGGGTGTTATGTCTGGTTTCCAGGACGTTTCTAGAGTGTTCTGGGTGTTGATTTGCTGTTGCTAGTGTGTTCTATTATAGATAATAATTACATACCGTATAACAGCATATCGTTTTACTTTATTTTAACTATGACTATGTTAAGATTCATTTTAATATGCCAATAGAAATACTGCAGACTTTCTCTGGGTCTTATAACTTTATTAAAATTAAGTAAAACAAAGCAATAAATGTTTACTTTCAAGAGCTGTCAAGCATTTGTGAGAGCGAGTTTAAAGCTTGCAGGTTTCCATATGTTCGCCCGCCCGCAGCGTCTTCCTGGATTTCTAACGGCTCGATTCTTTCAAGTGTGCACTCGATGCATCCTCAATATCAAGAACACATCCGGGCACTTCCGGATGTGTTGCGTTCTTGAGAATTGGAATTGAACTTCGACGATTAATGATGACGAATATTGTGAACACAAGGATGCAAGATCGCTAGAGAACGCATATTGAGAAACAGCTATCATATATATGTAGACGCCTCATTAGTTTCTCTGGGATGTAAGCCATCTGCCATTTTTCGAACGAACCTTTGAGCACGTTGACTGTGTGCGTCTACAACAGCAAGTTATACGCTTGTATATCTTTAAATACTCATTGAAAATTATGGTGAATGACGTCAAGTTGACCGTTCCGAAATGCGAAAAGACATGTCAACATATCTGAAGCAGTTAGATCGGGAATCTATAGATATCTATGGTTGCTATGAGGTTCCTAGCACCTTGTTAGAGTGTTATTGTTGTTGCTATGCAGTTGCTAGTGTGTTCCGGGTGTAGCCATGTTGTTGATAGGGTGTTCAGAATGGTTACTAGTAGGGCTGCACAATATTGGGAAAAATTTACATTGCGATATTTTATTTTTCTGCGATATATATTGCGATATGAAATAAAAAAAATATTCTTACAAACAAAAATGGGGTGAGCAAACTTACATTCTCATTTTAAATGATTTAAACATCGACACCATCGTTTCAATTGATTAATATGCGCGAGGGAGAGAGAGCAAGACAGCGTTCGTGTTGTTTGAAGACATTGAGCGTGCGGCCGGAGCTCGCTTTGCGCGCGCGCGCTCTCTCTCAGGCCGGTGACAGGTGCAATATAAATAGGCGTCGGGTCTATTCCTAGCATGCACGTGTTTTCTGCGCGGCTTGAGCCGCACCTGAGACGCGCGTCTCATGCTGGTAGTCTGCAAGCTCTAACCTCTTAACATGGGAGCCGAATTAAAAACGGACACGCCACGCAGCTGAGAAGCTTGCGCCACGCATCTAGTGTCGCCGGCCGCGCGCTCGCGCTCTCTCTCTCTCGCGCGCTCGCGCTCTTTGGCCCATACAGTTAATGAATAACGGATCAACTACGACAGCCTACATCGCACATCCTGCGATGTGACTATCGTGGATTTGTACATTGCGATATCGATGCTTAAACAACACATCGTGCAGCCCTAGTTACTAGGGTGACACTAGGGTGATCTCTCTAGGTAGTTGTTTATTGACTAAACGTCCACCCAAAGCCCATCCAAAAATGACACTTTATTGTTGCAATTACACACTTTCCCTTGAACGTATTTCTAAAAAGAATGAATAATGTGAATATTAAACAACAGGAAAAGCTTGATCATATCACCTTGCCCATCTGGAAATGGTCCCAGTTTGTGCTGATGAAGGCCAGGATCTCCTCTAGTTCAAAGTATTTCTTTTTACTTTGGACTCCCAGGTTGTACAGGGCAAGATGGACTACATCCACCCTGCAAATGAAAAATAATTGGACTGAAAACCAGAAAATCTCACGTAAAATTCTAGAGACTAAAAAAGAAATGCTCTTAAAAATGCACCAAAATCTGCATGAACTGTCACATGGTGAACGTTAAACAGAGTGCCATTCCGTTCACAAGGCAAGGTCCATTTTAACACACCAGACTTTTTAAGAAGGATAAAGCTTAAATCTGAACTGAGACTGGCTTCATACCTAAATATCCAACACATCCAGCTCACTGTATTTCAAGAGTAATCCCCTGCTATCACAAGAAATCCTCTCAGCACCAAATCTTCCTTTCAAATGGCTATTTCTCATTTGGGACAAAAAGCAAGAATCAATGTCCAGACAAACTATACTCTAAAAAAACCTGCAATGCCCCCTCTATACTTTTTGAAATAGAGAGAAAACGCTCTGGTTCGAGAGCACCGTCCAGCATCAATCACATCCGACACTTTGACTATATAATTCTGACACGGATATGGGTGCAATCACTTGCGAGGGGGAAAAGAAGAGCTGCCATTTACCATCTGAGAGCCAGCCGCTTGATGTATTCCGCTCCTTTATTGCACACCGCACAAATGAACAAGTAAAACCTATGAGAGAAAAGACATAAAATGGAGGCATTTAAATTACACACCTTGGAGAAGTACAAACGGCGCTGCAGCTGCAGAAAGATTGTGCTTGACAGTGTCATTATGATCTTTTAAAAATCCCCTAATGCATGTAATCTCGCCTGTGTGCGACGCCGCATTAAGTTTGTCGCAATATTCACTAATCATTACTGCTGAGATGTTGCAAATAGAATTTCACTTTGGTTATTGCGTTCATTGATCTTTCCGAAAAGCAATGGCTTATATTTCATTATAAAACAGATAGCGCCGACCCTAAAATCTGATTGGACCATTTCGGTGTTCGAAGCAACCGAAGAGTAATTTTCAGCGACAGGCAATTTGTCTGTACACACTGAATGTGAAACGGCGGCCCGACACATTCACAGCCAATCAGGGGACATCTGATTTTAACAGTTATGTGCAGTTGGATTTTAGACCAATGAGATTTAATGATCTAATTTAATTAAACCACGTGATCAGAAAATCGTGTGTAGCTGGTTCAATTAAAATTATTTACATGAGAGATTGTTTTTCTTTAAGAATTGTTAACTTTTATTATTTAAATAATTCAAATATTGAACATATATTCTAAATATTGAATATATTTTAAATATTTAATATAATTTAACTTAATTGTTTTTTTTTCACTCAAAATTGTTTGCTTTAAGAATAGTTAACTTTTAGTTTCAATAGTAATTCAAATATTGAACATATTTAAAATATATAGTATATTCCAAATATTATATTTTAAATATGTAATCGTTGTTTATTTATATTATTTAAATAATAATAATTTAAATATTTAATATAATTTAACTCCTCAATATATATTGATTATTTTATGTTTTTTAAAAATAATAACTTGCATTTTTTATATATTTTAAATATATAATATAATCCAAATATTAGATATAATTTAAATATTTAATTCTTGTTTATTTTGATTATTTACATATTTAATATAATTGAAATATATAATATATTCCAAATATTTATTAAATGTTAAATATTTAATCATTGTTTATTTTTACATAATAATGATAATTTCAATATTTATTATTTTCGGAATATTTAATATAATTTAACTCTTTAACAATATATTGATATTGTTTTGTTTCATCATATTACTGTTGTTGGCATTTTATAAAACCAATATGCCACTTAAGATTGGGCATTAAAGTAATTTTAGGTGCTCTACTTTCAGGTTGTGCCTAAAAATTCCTCTCAGCCATGACAGAATCCCTTTAATTATATTTAAAGCAACGTCATAGGACCCCCTTAATAATATAAAGCCAATTGCTTTTCAGGGAAGTTCACCTGATGAGAAATCCATAGTAAAGGATGGCAGACTATTGATGCAAAGATGCAAGTTCGTTCGTTGTAGCTCTGTACAGTACATACCTATCTCCAAACATCATGGACTCCTGTAGGCACTGCGTGCACGCCTCATGAAACCACTGCTCACAGCGAAAGCACTGCAGCATTTTCAGATACCACCTGATGGGGAAAATCAGAGAATAAGAAATGAACCGTCGAATGTTTCTAGCAGATACAAAGCACAAAGACCTAAACGGACCAATCACATTTCAGTATGAAAAAAAAAACAAGCAAAACTGGTGGTGTGATGGAGTGATACTCAAACTTTTTTCTTTCCATTTGGATGGTGTGTGTGTAGAACAGCAACAATAGCAAAGCCATTAGCGCAGCATTACCAAGATGTTTCGAGAAGCTTTATGTCTAATAGGGATAATAAAAATAGCACCAATGCTATTTTTAAAGACAAAGCGCGGTAGTAATATTTTGTTTTTAATACTCACCAATACAACACTTGTGTTTTTAGCATGATATAATAAAAAAAAGGGTGGGTGATATAAGGGTAGCATCTTTAATATTTTTATGAACTGAATGATAAAATCAAAAATAGATAACTATAGCTACAAAATACAAAATTTCCTTTCATTTTCAGTAAAATAATTTACTGAAGAGAGGAATCATATCAGCAAATGTTAGTAAAAACTTATATAACAAATAACATTGTGTTATTTTATTATTATTTTGATATTATTATTTAGTTTTTTTAGATTTTTTTTTAGTAATTGCACTTATTTCTACGTTTTTTTTTTAAGCTTAAGCTTTTCGTCTTTCATTTCTATTTTATTTTTTTCACCCTTACTTTTCATTATTTGGATAAAATGGTTTGAATTAATTTAACTGTTTAGTAGTTTGCAGTAAAACACTGTTCTGGTAATTGTTATTAAATGTATTGTCATTGTAAGTAAAACAATAAAATATACAGATTACTGTACGTTTAACTTTATGACATCTATTCAGTGTCACAGCAGAGTCAGTTTCTTTAATAATAATCCGATGACGACTGTTCTACCGAAGCAGTGTAGAGACAAATCCATGTTTTTATTTTTAACAATTTTTAACAATCTTGTGACAGTCCCTGTTCTGTCATTGGTTGTGTACCATACAATTTGTTTCGATCAAAATGATTGCGCTGAGTGAGCAGATAGCAAGCGAGCACACGAGGCACTGCTCCTCACTGCTTTTACTTCACTGAAACACACAAACAAACCACTTCACTACAATTAATCAAACATCCCAATGCTAGCAAACAATGTGACAGATGTTATGGCCGACACATTACAGTTTTGCTTTGCTGTGCGTACACTACACTGAATCAGTTTTTAGTACAGAGGCCAAATACCTTGACCTCTAACAGGAAAAGAAATCAAGTTGGAAAGAGCACAAAAAGAAAGCAAAGAGAAGAGACGAGGCAGACTCACTCTCCGGGTCCTCCGCAGTAGCAGTAGCACTGCTGATGGTTCGTACGATGCAAAGAGTCCCACTCCAGCTCCTCTGGATTATAGGGCAGCACCTGCTTCATGTTCAGCAGCGCTTTGGAGATTGACCCCTTTTTCAGAGCTCCCCCTTTCTGCCACAATAAAGAAACACACGTCAGCAACACGGCCTCCCTGATCCCCATTCATTCATATAAAACGTGTATATGAAGGACTTACTCTCACAGCTAAAGCAAAAATGCACTTCCTGCAGAACCACGGAGGAAAGTCAGGTGAGATCTCCACTGGGGGCAAGTGGCAGAGCTGGTGATAGCCTGAAGATGCAAGGCAAGCATGTGGAAGGATGGAGGACAAATATTAGCACAAAAAAAGCAGATCGACTCAGACTCAATCAGATGTGTAAATATGAACAGCAGAGCTGAAGTCGACACTAATCCTTGAGACTTCAGAGAGCCACTTCTGCGTCCCCAGCGAGTCATTACTAGTGCAGTCTTACCAAACCCCCTTAAAGTCATCAAAGACACCCAGAATAGTTCTCTCTATTTGCTTTGTAGATGCCGTGGCATTTATAATGCAAATTGTACCACATTTTCCACTCCAGTCTTTTAAAATACATTATCACAAGTACATGTTAATCAGTTTTATCCACAGGCAGAAGAGTTCCCCAGCCATTGCATCATTCAAAAAGTCATAGCAACTTTTATATTACTAGATTTCCACATTTACTGAAGAAATTGCGAGTGCTGCAGAGCTGTAACCACCACAGATGTTGAATAATCAGATATCCCCCACAATATTTGATAATCTTGATGCTGCTTTGCTCTACTCTGTTTATTGTTAGACTACAATTACAGTAGGATTGGCTAGACGATGCCGTGGTCCATTGTCGATGGCTGACAGACGCAATCGCAATCTTCTGCATCCCAGTTCTGTGTTCTACAGAAACCATAAAAGGAATAAATAGCCTACGAGATGGGAGGATAATAATCTAAAAATATATATTTTTTTGTAATTATATCATTGGGTAAGTTTAGGCGACTGTATATACATTTCGAGAATCAGGTAGACGCTAATGAAACTGCTTTCGACTGCGCGCTCTCATTTTACTTTCACGTTCACTTTCGAGTTTTGCCATCACAAGGACTCTATACTATGTGATGTACCAATTTAAAAAAAAGTTGGCATTTGTATCGTAATGCATCGTTTCTAACAAATCTGCATCTGTAAAAAAATATATATTTATATATATATATATATATATATATATATATAATTATTAGTAGATGTGATATACTTTTATTATTTGTTATTTCGTGACCAATATTTTATATGTAGAATGATTTCTCCTCTCTAAACTATTTCTCAAGCTGTTCTCTCACAACACTGCCGCTATGTGAATATGACGCATCACAACACTACAGAGAACAGGGAATTAGAAGTCAGAAGTCACTGATGATAATTTATGATTCGCTTTCTGTCTGAACAAAAGAAATATGCACAAACTATTTGTACCATATTAAATTGCAAAGCATCGTATTTTTGTCCATTGCATCAAATTGCATTGAATCATACTGTGTTGAACTTTAATCGAATCAAAATCAGATCGCCCTGCATAATACGGGTGAATCGTATGGTATCGTATCGGCACCTGATTCATATGTTATATTTAATGTATCGTATCTTTGGCTACGCATTGAGATGCATATCGCATTGGCCTCACTTATGACCACCTAATGCAAACTACTCTTTTATGTAAAATTTTGTCATTAAAAAAAAAAATAATAATATATATATATATATATATATATATATATATATATATATATATATATATATATATATATATATAGCATCATTTTGTTTATTCATGTAGTGTAATTTGTAATATAATGTGATAAAATTACAGATTTCAGCATATAAGGCACAAGGTTAAAGAGACAATTTACTGCTGACAACATGGTGTTTTAATAAAAATTGGCTGTTTATGTAACATAAATGCAATTTTGTGTAAATCCCTGCTATATGACTAGAGAAAACAGAGAAAGAGGGCTGTGGCAAAATGTTAGGAAAATATCAGCCCCTTTAATGCACTGGGCTCAATCAGACTATTTGCAAGAGGGGATACAAGAATGTGCAACAAAATGATATGGTAGCCTTTTGCCAAAAAAGAAATGTGAATATATTGGTGCAGGTAACATGGAAAAGTTCATTCTTTGAAAAAAAAATTCAAATTTTTGATTTTGCTAATATTTTTTCTGAAGAAAGATATACATGTTTAGTGATGAAAACCAAAATATTAAATGTCATGGATGAATATTTACTGAATTATCTGCTTTTTTGTAAAGGGGGGGGTCAAAATGGCAAGATTCAGAGCCAAATTACAGGGGGTTAAAATGACTTCTAAAAGATGGCAGTATCATAATGTTACTTTAATACAGAGATTAATAGGCCTGTTAGTAAAATCTGTTAACTTTAGCAATCTTTTTTGCATTACAGTATGTGCCAATGGTGACCGACCGTTCAAAAACCCTCAATTTTTTTTCTCCAAAGTTAGCACGCCAGTTTTCATATACAAGTATTAAAGATATATTAATGTACATTTAGATTTGGGGTCTTAACAAAGTTTTCTTTTGGTATCTTAATTTTTAAGGCCCTATATGGTCTGGTTCTAGAGATAATCAGGCGAAAATGTCCATTTTGACCCCACTCTACAAAATAGTAGATAACTCAGGAAATATTCATCCATGACATTTAATATTTTGACTTTCATCACTAAACATGTTTATCTTCTTTCAGAAAAAAATATTAGCAAAATCAAAAATCAGAGCCAGGAACCTCTGGTTGAGTTGACACAGAAAGACCCTAATACACATTGTTCATTTACTTATACATTGTAACAGTACAACGCTGGTTGAGGATCCATGAACTTACCCTTTAAGAATGAATGTGTGCTTAGTTGAATTATTTTAATGAATGTGATTATCTCGCTTTCCTTAAAGCTTTTTTGCAAATATCTCTTTTTTGCAAATAGTTCAAATGCATTAATTTACAATCAAATGGAAAAATGAAAATCCGTTAGGTCCTCCCAAAGACATGGTTATGGGTTTGGTCACCACCACAATTTTAGGCTGCCAGGATGTGACTAAACAGTTGCTCTGATGCTTTGGGTGTATCCTGGGTGGCTGACACCAACAGAAAACCATCAGCCATGCCACCCAAACCCACATAAAATAGAAATAATTAATATTATTATTGGTCCAGATGTACTGTAATACATTCATTTACCACAGCAAATAACAAATAAATTGTTACTTTTATTAATAATACATTTTAAATTCTTGGACATTTGCAACCATCACTACTGAGTTACTGAGTCAATAGATTCTCAAAATGAATCACTACTTTCTCCAAGCAAAACCAAGCTGTTTTACTGTGATAGATCCAGGTTTGGTGAGGTACATGATGAGCAAGGATACAGGCGGCGACCATGTCTGCCTCAGACTCACCTATTCCACACTTCCCGCAGATAAGAATTTCATTACCAGGAACTAGAGACATGTCAGAACACACTGAGCATTTGGGTTCTTCCCCAGGGACACCAGCTGTGCAAGAGAGCGAGAGAATAAAGCTTCCGTTACCTCGTCACAAAGCAGTAATACCACACTGTCTCACACACACACATCTCACAGGACACACTGACATATCAAACTAAATTTCTAGTTTGCTGATGAATTATTGCTGCTACTTTTGAAATTAAAAATCCCACTCATCTTCCACTCAACCTCTTACCATGCTGTATGTCTTTCCAAAGCACCCAGAACTTAGAGTTGTCTTCAAACGTCACAAAGCAACTCTGTTTTGAGGTGCTCACCTATAGGGAAATGGAATAAGGAATGTATGTATTGTGAAACGCAAACATAAAATTCTAAATAACATCAATATATATTTGCAAAATAAATTATTCATGATTATAGAGCATGCAATCAAGTCATGAACATCTCTTGTATGTTTTCTCCTGGGACCTAGTGATTCATTTTTGTCCTCTGTAGGGAAAATAGATTTTTGGCAATTTCAAATGGCACAGTTTGATATATCTGGTATATCTTAAAGTGGACATCCTGGGTTTCAAAGCACAGTATGATTTTCTTTTGTAAGAAAGATATCTCCTTATTTTAACAAGGTCCTTTGATAAGTACATCATGTCTGTTCACTTTGAGCAGGGTAAAAATGAACAATATTTTTTCCACCTTTACACAAATTATGAAATAAATCAGAAAGAAAATATTATTTACAAAAATACTGTTAATAACAGTTTAGAGGCTATGTGCCAAATATGATTCATCTATATTAAATAAATACATTTAAAAAGTTTGATTACTCATCAAAACAGATTTGGAGAAATTTAGCTTCATGACATTTGCTCATCCACTACAGTGAATGGGTACCATCAGAATGACAGTCCAAACAGCTAATTAAAAGAAATCCCAATAATCTACTCCATTGTGATTTAAACGACTCCAGTCCATCGGTAATGTTTTGTGAAGAGGAAAGCTCTTCACAAAAAACAAATCCATCATTAAGGTGTTTTAAGGCGTCAAAATCTATAATAATATTTTCTCCAGTGAAAATGACCATTCCCTCTTATCCTATCACATCAAAATCAAGCAAAACATTTGTTTAGAACTGTTTTCCTTTGTAAACAGTGTTTGATCTGTGCATATTCCTCTCCTTATTCAGACGACACCACTGTTTTCCTGGAGGAAGCAATATTATGGATGGAGGAATTGTATTTTAGCCAGAAGCAACAGTTTGAAGTTTAAATGTCTTAATGATGGATTTGTTTATTACAGACACCCGTTATTTGAAGGACTCAAGTCATGAGGATTTCTATCTGGATTCTTGTGATGTTTTTATCAGATGTTTGGACTCTCATTCTGACGGCACCCATTCACTGCAGAGGATTCATTGGTGAGCAAATTATATAATGCTCTGAATCTGTTCGGATGAAGAAACAAATCGTTGTCTTGAATTTTTGGGTAAACTATACTTTTAATTCTCCAAGCACTATAACAACTTAATTCCAATGCTTCATGTTGCCATGTCCCAGGAGGATATACAGTGTGTGTAGTAAAACAGATGTTCTGTGCGTCAGTTCAAGAGTATATAAACCTCTATAGTATCAGTAACTCACTCTCTGTATCTTGCCCAGGTAGTAAAGGCCATCAGACCAGCGACACAGCACGTACTGGCCCACGGTCAAGTTGGTCTCCTGGTCGCTGAAGGTTTTCTCTCTCTTGGGAAGCAAGTGTTTGGCTTCTAGAGGTTCCGACCCAACTGTCAGATATCCGTCCCGACAGGCCGATTCCAACATTCTGACAATAGACACAACTACACTTCCTGAAAGTAAAGTAGGAACAAACAAATCAAACATAATATGCAGATTACACCAAATGTATCACATGTGAAAATTCCCAGTGGAATTAATTGTATTTTTTATCTCATATAAAAACACCCTTTTGGAATTTATAGGTGGTTTTCTATGTAAAAATGAATTACAGTAAATACAAAAACTTTAGGGACCACATATCTCTATTTAAAAACTCCCATATAAAAACCAAGGTAAAGATTGACATAATAAAGGGATTGCTCACTGGTCAGTACAGTTGCATATATAAATAAACACACACAAAAAAAGTCTTCTAGTTGTTTTACAATCTAAATTAATCCAAAACATATTCGGAAAAAAAGGTTTTTAGGATTTATATGTGCAATTAATCAATAAGCATAAATGCAGAGCACCATCAATCTAAAGGCATGGCTCATTTAGCTTAATTATTTAGGGCTTTAAAATATGAAAGTCTTCAAGTTCCAAAAAATGATTGGAATCAACACAAAGGATAGTTGCAGTTGTGTCAATACATTAATAAGTTTATCCCAAGACTTTTATTGTCTTTATTATCAGTGAGCTGCGTCTCGGACCGATGACGTCACTTCCAGGGAGGCATGTTGTACACGCCCCCGTCCCTGGACTCCACCCCCACGTCAAAACAGTGCCACAAAGAGAGACGTGCAAAGGGAAAACGGTATCGCAAGCTCAAACTAGACTGACATGCAAAATAAAATCAGCGTTGCAGATAAATTAATAGATATGACCATGGAGAATATGTATTGCAAAATCATTGCTTTCGCGCTGTTTCATTTATGTTTTGCAATTCTTAATTTTTGTTTGCAAAAAGCAAATTTATTTTCCTCAATACTTTAATTTTCTTTTGCAAATCTTAATTTTTTTTGCGTATATATATAAGGCGTTATTTTGACTCCATACACGCCCCCTTTAATGAACGATTCATTGTTTCGAGTCTGCATGAGACTCAAAGCAGTACTGAAAGAAAACCTCTTAAAATAAGAAGGACATTTTAGAATACATGTTAGACCACAACACAGCTAGGGTAGCTTTTAAAAAAAATATTCAGCCTATCACGGCTTCCTTCTGGAGCATCATAACAGATTTTATCGACATAAATTTAGAAATAAAGGACAATAAATGATTCAGTGTTGGAGTGTTGGTTGAACTGAGTGATTCAATGACTCGAAACTTGTCACCACCTAATTGCGTAACGATTAATCTCAGTGAGTCAATGTGAACAAAATCTTTTAGGCGAACAGATTCAAATCTTTGAGTTGAATTAACATTAGTCTCAGCCTCAGACGTCACACCCACGGACCGTTGGCTGAACGTTTGATGCATATGGCACACAAAAGTCGAAACGCTTCAGGAGTGTCGAAGTCGTCAACGGATTCGTTAAATTCTACAGGATTTCCGTGAGACGTGTGTGTCGCGTTCTTTAACATTCCGTTATGTGACAATTACAAATGTGACGAGTGCTTATCAGAATCAACTAAATGCTGGATTTTCAAAAGTATGTGAAATATGTTCGAGACATAGAATCTTTAAATTATGTCCGAGAGTTTAACACACCATTCTGTTATTGTGGCGACATTTCCATGCCTCGAAATGTGACAATGAGTGAAACGGACTGTGATTGGCTGTTTGACATGTCGGTCAAACGCCCTCATGGGCGGGCCTTGGCCAATCAAAGCTGCCATAAATTCCAGACCCACAGTGGCTACACAAGAATAAATTAACATACAAACAATCCATGACTGTACGTAAAAATCTGGCTATTATAAAAATATGAGAGTCTAACAAATTAATTTATAAAAAGCTGTACAAATACTGCAACACATATTAACGTTTTCAGCTAAAAATTATTTTCTTAATTATGTAAAAATTATGAGATTAATTATTAGTCGTTATTTATCTATTAATTCCAAGAAGTTTATAGGCAAACAAAGTTCTTCCTATCCATAAACCCCTTGCTGGGAATGACTTACAGTGATCCAGGTAAGCAAGTATGTACTCTATGTGCATGATGGTTTTGACAACCCCGCAGGAATTCTGTAGAACTGCAAATAGATTCGTCCAACCACAACAGTGCGCATGGGGAATATTGCCTGACTCAATCTCAACCCTGATGAGTTAAAAAGAGAGCTGAGAAACAGAGCTGGTTGACTCATCATCAGGATGTGAACTTCAGACTTTTACTGATCTCGGCCAGTTTTCTTCTGCCACCATGCACCAGACCCCTTTCACAGATAACTAAATGAATCGAACCCAACGGCCGAGAATCAAACGATTTTCAACAGTAACGTTACTCTTATTAACTATAAGAATAAAATGCGCGTTCTTTATCTCCGCGTGACAGAAAACTATTGCATCTGACTGTAAAAGTACGCGCGCATGCATGCATGCATGAAAAAGCACTTAACGTAACAGCCACGTCCACTTCTCAAGAGTCTATCAATTCAGTTGCTTATATAAATAAATCATAGCCTCTACGAATATATACACGGACTCCCTCCCCATTTGAAGACATGCATCATCATCAGGGCATGCTGGAAAACTTGCGCACTACCAAAACTTCTCTCAGGGACTCAGACAAGTTGTCACACTAATAACACATGCTCAGAACACACTATTACTCTTTCATATGCATGATTAAGTTCGCCAGATCAGTGCAGCTGTGAGTGTTACTCACTATAATGCTGCAGAGATAAATACCGCTTTGATTTCTCTCCAATCCCGCGGGTAAAACGCGCCAAAAGTGCAGCTATTCTTCCAATGGCAGCCCCAAATCCCATTTGCGGAGGTATAAGAGTTTCTGGTGTTTTTACAGCTCAAGCGGCGCAGGAACGCAGTCAGTGAACGTCGCCATTTTTTCACCTTTTCCCGCGAATCATTTACGTTTTGCTTATGTAATTAACATAACCCGATCATCATCATCATCCGCGTACAGGAAGTACAGCAGCAGCGCGCTGGGAGGAGGGGCTACAGGAGCACTGCTCCAATGACAACAAGACACTCAATGCAACTGACAATATACACCAGATTTATCCATATAGATAGAGAGATAGAAATTATACAGTCGAGATATTATTAGATTTTCATATAGATTATAGATTATGCCTGTTATATCCAATTCACTGTAGAACTCTAAGTAGATAGATAGATAGATAGATAGATAGATAGATAGATAGATAGATAGATAGATAGATAGATAGATAGATAGATAGATAGATAGATAGATAGATAGATAGACATTACTGATACTTTGAGCATGATATGATGTGTAAAATAAAAGTGTAATGGTTTTGATGAATGAGATATGTGAGCTGTCAGCATATGTTTTCAGCTTCAGTGAAGGTTTGCAGTGCAGATACATTTTTTACACATAACAGCTCATACTTGCTGGCATAACATTAATATTCTTAGATTTCTGTGAAATGTGGACATTGCGATTCAGGCAGACATCACAAGGTCACGGAAAGCTGACTAAATGAAATGTTTTATGTCACAGAACAAAACTAGCCATACTCAGGGGCTATGAATACCACATGACTAAGTGTATTTAGTTATTTGATGCAGTGATGATTTGTACATATTGTACAACGTGACCTTTTCAAATGTGAGAAACCACCTGTTATTTTCTTGTCTTTCAATCTGCTTTAAGATTTTTTGATACTGTGAACATTTGATTGTGTTTAAGACAGGAGGGGAGAAAAAAAAACTAAAACTAAAAGTAAAAAAAAAAAGTCAGGAGGGGAAAGTAGCTGGAGTTTTTCTCTAAAAACTGCTAGCTGAACAGGGCTGATTTTTTTGTGTGTGTGTGTGTGTTAACAGGAAGGTAACGTGTTGTGGAACGCAAGGGAGAAAAAACATTGCCACAGCTATAAATTTAAACTTTTTATGAATACATTAATCTGCATGCATGTGTTCGTTCAGCAAAATTTCCATTGTTTATTTAAAAGGAAATAACATTTCATATGCAAAAATTGTGGTTGGCATCGGATGTTCTGTGAAAAAAATTATGAATCTTTATAGCAAAAATACATATTTAAAAAATGTAAAAATAAAAATTCCTGAGCCCACTTGCCCTTAGGGGTGTAACGGTTCACAAAATTCACGGTTCGGTTCGATACGATACACTGATGTCACGGTTCGGTTCGGTTCGGTTCGATACGTTTTAGATACAGCAAAATGTAAAAACATCTCAACTTTTCAGAATGCCGCAAGCGCACCGCGGGTCATGTGACAAGAACCAACCAATCAGCTTCATCCTTTCCCGTAACAACGTTGAGAGCTCAGCCAAGATGAAGGAACAGCTGATCATAGTTGTATATGGATTGCAATTTTGAAATAAATTCAGTAGCAGAGCTACTGCAAGCGATTTTTAGAGCTGCAAATCCATTTATCCTTCGCTGAAATTTCCGCGTCTCATGGAGAGAGCACGTCATTGTTGCTTAGCAAAGACAGACGCCTCAGGAGAAAGACGCGCTTAGCGTTTTCCATGCGTTTTTAGGCACGATATGTGAACGGCCCCTAAGGCGCTCGCTCACTCAGCACGCGCTGAAGGCTCGTTGCAAAATGTCGAATGCATTTAACAGACCAGAAATATAAGATCCTAAAATAACCAACAGGTCTGGTGTTTGGGTTGGATTCCCTGTAAGCTATAGTGTCTAAATGCTGCAGGGATAGTTTGCTGCGTGCATGTTTCTCCTTTTTTTCGTCTTTTCCCAGATAGTACTGACGCATATATCCCAGATATTCCCGCTGTTTTTTTTTTTTTTTTTTTTTTTGTAATCCCGCTGGTGTACCCTGTCATGTTGCAGATGCGACATACCGTTGTTTTTTTATCCACCACTCTCTTGCCATCACCATTATAGCTTAAAGGGAATCCAAAGTGCACCCAAACACCAGACCTGTTGGTTATTGGAGGATCTTCTCATTTCTAGTCTGTTAAACGCATTGGCTATTTTGCAACGAGCCTTCAGCGTGTACTGAGTGAGCGAGCGCCTGCTGAGTAGCCTAACATAAACATATAAGATGGTGTTTATTTCTTCTTCGGGAGTGTCAGGGGCGTTGCCTGTTACGTCGTTTGGGTTATTGGGCTACCTTGTTGAACGCATATCATTATATTTCTTTCTCTCTCTTTTTTTTTTTTTTCAAATATAATTAATTACTCCAACGAACCGTTCGGTATACATAATGCGTACCGCGTACCGAACCGAAAGCGTCGTACCGAACGGTTCAATACGAATACGCGTATCGTTACACCCCTACTTGCCCTTTTCATGTGCTTATCTGATTCTATATTTTTTAAGGACCTATGTACAAAATAAATTAAATACAGTAATCAGAAATAATGTATATAAGAAACAAATCCTTCAAGGCATTTTCACTTTAAACTGTTGTTTCTGGCCAAAAAAATCCATAATAACACTTCCTGCAGTGATAAAGTCAATTCCTTGTTGTCCTCTCACATCTAAATCCACCAACATATTTGTTTTAAACTGTTTTGGAATGTAAAACTGTTTTGGACTTTTGGATGTTCATATGTTCATAGTTTCTGCCTATAGTGTACATACACTTTTACATAATCCATCTGTATGTTCATAGTACACCTATCTGTCCATCATGCTTTAAAAATCTGTAAATTATGTCCATAATACTGCCTTATCTGTACATTTATTGTACATTTGTAACATATTGTAGACCTTGTATATTCTAAACTTACTGCTTATTGCATTTCTGGTTAGATGCTAACTGTATTTCGTTGCTAATCTAATCTAAAAACAGTGCTTGATCTGTGCATATTTCTTTTAACTTTGTCACTGGAGAAAGCAGGCGATAGAGGCCTTTATATTTTAGACAAAAACAATTGTCTAAAATTTTGATGGATTTGTTTCTTATAAACATGCAGCTTTTTGCTTCACAAGGCATTGATTAATGGACTGTAATGGGGAGGATTATGTGTGGATTGTGATGTTTTTATCAGCTTTTTGGACTCTCATTCTGATGGCACCCATTCACTGCAGAGGATCCATTGGTGAGCAAGTGATGCAACTCTAAATTTCTCCAAATCCGTTCTGAGGAAGAAACAAACTCGTCTTCATCTTGGATAGCCATGCGGGTGAGTGAGGTTTTGAGTGAACCATTTCTTTCAATTTAAATCATAAATGCAAATAATATTGATTGTTCTAAACTTCAAAGAGATAAATCACCACAAACATTTCAAAGCATCATAATTTATCTGCAATGTTGAGACATGTACTAATAAGCAGATAAAACATTCTATGAGGAAACAAAAAACAAGGTGGTAAACACATTTTATTTATTATAACATGTAAAATGGGAAAACTGTCAGAATGATATTCAAAATCCAGTTCATTCCATAATAAATAAAACCGCAGTACATCCAAAATAACACCAGAAAGAGTCACTGTTTAAAACATTAAGAGCCAGGTGTCAATCTAAAAATATTATTTTATTCATGTACCCAAAGAACCAAAATGCAACAGAGACAAAACTTTTCAGTTCATAAATATTTCTGGATTTGTTTCTCTTCTCTCCATATTCATTTTGTCTGGATCCAGAATTGTTATGCTCCCTTAAGAAATCCAGTCCTCTTTAACAGCCAGGCCTTCATGCTTCAGGAGGAGGTGTCCACCACACACTTGATATAGATGGTGTCATCCTTGCAGTACGCATGCTTAGTCGACCTCATTTTCCCCAGAGGGAAGAACAGGGGGCACCCGCTGGCCACATTCATCTCTGAGACGGGGCGGTGGAAAGATGCAGAGGAGAGGTCTGGACGGAAAGCGTCGATGACGTGCTCCCTCTGGTTCTGATCTATGAGAAAGAATGTGACCTGCCAGGCCCGTGCAGGAGATGTCAGCAGAAGGTCAGGAAAAAATGCTGATGGCACATGATTGGGAACCAAAGCTGGTTCATTACAACAGAAGCCACTATTAAAGGGGTCATATCATACATGTATTATTTAATTCTTTGTCCTGAGGTGCACTTAGTAGGTTTTTTGCTCCATAAATAGTTTTATATTTTATATTTAGTTTTATATTCTCTTGATCACTTTAAATGTAATGACCTGCTTTTAGCTGTGTTGTCTTTGAAAATTCTACCTAAATGCTTTCTTTAATGTGATTTTTTGTGTGTGTTTTTAACTGCCTTCAACAGCAGTATCATATAGCAATCTAAACTGAAATGTGCCACTCAAATTGCTAGAATAAGATAGGAATTTTTTTTTTTAAAAATATATTTATATAAAACTATAAAACTGGACTTGTTCTGCTTCTTTGACATAGGTCTTCATATTAGATGTACTAAACACGCACACATGAGACTGTAACGCCCTTCAGTACTCATTTCTGAGTGCTCACTTCAAGTGTTCAGCCCTCTTGAGAAGAACATAATAATGCAAATTTTACAATGATAATCACTGCAAGACAGAAGCAGGACAGTTTCACATGTGAACAGAATTTTAAACAATCACGACTATAATTTTTTGGACTATAGGTCACATCTAAGTATAAGTCGCATTAGTCCAAAAAAAAGTCACGACAAGGAAAAAAAAACATATAGAAGTCGCACTGGACTATAAGTGGCATTTATTTAGAACCAAGAAACAAGAACCAAGAGAAAACATTACCGTTTACAGCTGCAAGAGGGCGCTCTATGTTTTCAGTGTAGGCCACAGGAGCACTGAGCAGCATAGAGCGCCCTCTGGCGGCTGGAGATGGTAATGTTTTCTCTTGGTTCATGTCCAATTAATTTTGATAAATACATTGCACCTGACTATAAGTCGCAGGACCAGCCAAACCATGAAAAAAAAGTGCAACTTATAGTCCGGAAAATATATTTTAGCACGATTTATATTTATATAGCATATACTAATATTATGAATTAGCTTTCATTTGGTCATTTTTGCTTGATTTTTAAAATATCTATTTAGCTTTCATTTATTTTTAATTTAGTTTATGATGTAATGTAATACTTATTACATTTTATTTTTATTTTATTAAGTTAAAATATTATATTTTAGTTAGTTGTCAAGGCTATTTGAGCTTTATTTTCATTAAAAAAAATTTTTTAAGAATATGAATCTAGATAAGATCATTTAGGTTTTGTGTTAAAAAATAAATGAAGATGATATTGCAAGTTACATAGTAATCAGTTAGGATTCATTATTCTAAGCTTAGCATTCAAATTCAACTAATTTGAACAAATAGTCTTGCTGGACTGGGAAGAACATTTTGAGTTCATTATTTACATTTGAGTTCAACATATCTGCAGTATATTTTCATAATACATCAAAGCTTTTTCTGTTTCAAAAGATCAAGGATTTGATCAAGGATGAGTCCTTGTATGAATTCGCATGTAAGCATCATCATTAGCTAGGAGACAACACAGATGTTCAGAAAAGGATTGATTGGTTCACTGATTGACAGCTTGATTATAGCGCTTTACCTTGTGTCTGAATGGCCATGAAAGAATGGCGTCGTATTCTCCTTTCATTATAACAAAGAAAAGCGAGATGTGTGTTCCCTTTCCAACCCCATCTCCGTTCAAGTAGAGCCGCATGCGCACCTTAAATCCATACCTGGCAGTGTAGAACGCTGAAAAACACAATGCATTGTCATTTTTATGTGAAGCGTGATGGGCTTTAGTTAAAACTCTTAAAAATAGCAGCCGATAACCATAGAGCTCCTTCCATCTAGAAAATCAAATGCGTGGCTTCCTTTTTCTGACTGTTGTATTGGAAGAACAGTTATTCTGATATCCTGTTCTGTAATGACGTGAAAGAAAACAAGTCAATGAAATTATCTTCAGTTCTTTTTCAGTCGTTCTCTTTCTTTATGTCTATTATGGTTGTGTTCACGCAGACACATGACTACTGGGCAAACAACCACATTTCAGCTTTTATAACTGCTTCACATTTGCTTTTACTTTTTTTCGCTTTCCCTTTCACTGGTACCAACTCAATTTTTAGCACTGGTCTTATGAATGAGCATCGATTCTACTTCAATATACGACAACAACTAACATTCATTCACAACAGCTCTCCTGATGAGTCCAGTCCAACGCATTAAAGTATTCAGTGCTGGCAAAACAGTTTTGCCTTAGCACAAAAGTGAGAAGTGACTGTCAATAGTATATTGATTATGTCAACTGGAACCGCAAATGGAACATGCTTAGAAGAATAAGTCCCAGGGGACCAGGATTTTTCAGAATCACAAGGTGGCCTGTTCCCTACACGAACCATCATATGATTTAGAATATGACGCAGAGATCATATGAGCAGCCCTTAGTCAACACTTATCTTGGTTACTGGTAAAACCACAGCCTGACATGTAGCACAACTAGCGTAGCCCTAACTCCTAAACAAATTATTCTTTTAAACCAGTTCTTTTTATTCAACCAAAAACACACAGCGCAACCAGTGTAGTTCAGTTCACAAACAGATGATTCTTATGAGCCAGTTCTTTTAATGAATCGCTCTAGATGACTCACTAAGTCAGGAATTACCATTTGAATCAGTCTGATGGATCTGTTGCTTAATGAACTCACTAAATCCATCTGTGAATCCATTCAGAGTATATGTGTGTGTGTGTGTGTGTGTGTGTGTGTGTGCGTATGTGCATAAACATTTTTTATATATACACATTTTATATATTTTGAAAGAAAGTTTCCTTCAAGTTTCTTATACAAATAAGATGATGATATGATGATGGATGGATGGATGGATGGATGGATAGATAGATAGATTTAGATTTAGATAGATTTGTAATATTTTTTTCCAATTTTTTTTACCACAATTTCAAAAATGTAAGTTTTTACTATCCTTGAGGAGACATTTGGTCCCTTCCATATAGCATAAACAAGTACACATAAACACACACCTACAGTATATATGTGTGTGTTCATGTGTGTGTGTGTGTGTGTGTGCATAAATGCACATTTTTTTAATATTTACATTTTATACATATTTTGAAAGCAAATTTCTTTCACGTTTCTTCAACAAATAAGATAGATAGATACACATATAGATACATAGCTAGCTAAATAGGTAGATAGATAGATTTGTAACACAATATCAGAAACATAAATGAAACAGTCTTGGTATGTTACACACACATATATATCTATCATTTACCCTCATGCCATTCTATACATATATGACTGACTGTTCTTTCCAGATTCAGGTTGTAGAAAGAGGAAAGTCTACAGTAGTTAAGAGAGTTCAAGAAGAAAGTCAGTCATAAAGGTCTAGAATTGCACGAGGATAAATGATAACGGAGTAAATGAGAGTAAATGACCGAATGCTTATTCCCTTTCAGAGCAGTACAGGAGAGATATGTGCTTTGGTACCTGGCGAGTACTGACTGATCTTTTCGCCGCTGGCAGCCTCTCTCAGGCTCTGGCTGACATCACACAACCGCCAGAGGAAGGTGCCATCATACGAGATGTCCTGCTGGGCGCTGATACACTGCTGCAATGAACTGATCTGAATGTCTTTCCTGACCAGTCTCTGCTGCTGTTCCGCTACCTAGAATGTGATGGAAAACCATTATAACGGATGAATCACCCAGAGGTACAGATTGGCTCACTGCAAAAGCGCAATATTAATGTATCATAATGGACCTTCGGAGCTGGTTAAGGTCGGCAGCCTTGTGTGAGACACTTCGAAATATAGAAAAAGAACGAGATGGTGACATCCTATTAGACACATCTTTTTTTTTTTTTTCTCAACCGCACTTGGAGAATTGTCACACAAATCTATTTTCTACCACCCTTTCCCTTCTCATCATCCTTCCTTCAACTTATCTCTTCATTTTCAGCATTTCAGGAGTGTCATCTCGGTTCCCGTGTGTTAAATAACCCCTCCAGGTCGAGCGTCAGAATGCAGCTGTAATCATTTGTTATCACCTCCCGGTGTTAAGATGAGCACAGTGACAAATAAATGATCATTTCAGACCTCCCCAAAAGAATACCTTTGTTAGTTTTATGCGAGTCCTTATTTAAAGCAGGAGTTATGCAACCCAGTGGCTACAAACAAAAAACACATCACAGGAAACAAATGTTCCTATATAGAATCTCAGCTCTTTTGAAACACAGACAATTCGTTAGCTCCAACCATATTGCAGATTCACAGCATGAGATCAATGCCTAGTTAACTGCAAGGACACATCAAAGTAATGAAATCTGTTGTTGCTATTTAGCGACACACAGTTAAAAGCAAGTGCTTTGATTTTAATAATCCAGGATGGATATAATGTGATATCAGCGTTGTGCACTGTTCAGAAGTGTACTGAAATCCTGATATTTGAAATGAGGCAGCAGGATGCAAGTTGTAGTTTGATTCGGAATTTAGAATTAAAATAAAGTGACATTAATATATATCGACTGTAAGTGTAGCTTTTAATTATACAGGTTATCTTCAGTATGAATTAACCATAAACGTTATCATAAACACACTTAAAGAAACATTATGTGAAATTAATGATGTTTAATTGATGTTTGTAAAGCACAATTTGCATTTATTTGTTTTATACATAAACCTGGCATATTTCATTATCAATTAATTAAAGACAATGTGATGGATTTATGGATATTTGTGGTGCTAAATTAAAAAAAAAGTATTATTAATATAATATATATATAATTATATAATAATTAATATATATATACTTTTCCCATCAAAGATGGATTAAATTGATCAAAAATGACAAGTAAAAATATAAAAATAAATGTTGTTCTTTTAAACTTTCTTTTCATCAAAGAATCCTGAAATGTTTCCCCTAAATATATATATATACATACATACAAATGTATACAGTACATTATATGTATATATATATATATATATATGCATTTAGAAATCATACAGATATTTGGACGGTAGCTTATGCCTATGAAGTTAGAATTTTTTTTCTACAAACACAGAATAAACAAACAGGAATAATTATTTACATTTAAATGTGTTTGACCACAATTCTGTAAATATTTCTTCCTGTTATCCTATTTATTTGAGACCATCACCAAAAGACCATTTCAAAATCAATTCAAGAAGACTTTTCTTTTTTTCCAAAAAGGCATTGTACTGTAATTCTAATGTTCAAACTCTTGGACATGATTAACAGGACATTAGCAGATAATTTGCATGCGTGCATCAGTATGGCAGCACCATCACTATGTAATTTCATCATCTGTACAGTGTCTTAAAGTTCCTTAGGTGTTTATAATCTGATTTCTTATAAAAAATAAATTATAATAATAGCATTTTAAAACTAACCACGGCTTACAAAACCATTTAATTTAATTCAAAGTTGAAATTCCCACACCATTAGTGTCACGACACAGATTTATTTCATAATTTACCTTGGTTTCCAAGTGCTGAATGAGGTGTTGACTGTTGTAATTGTCCCTCTCCAGCGCAACAACACTGATCTGTGTCTTCTCCACCTCTCGGTTCAAAGCTGAGATGATGTTCTCCAGAACCTGCACTCTCTGCTGAAGAGCGTCCAGTTGCTGGCCTACAGCAAGTTCAGCCTGATCGTCGTGGAGACTGAGGGCCTTATCACTCACTCCTGGATCCCCTCCGTCGCTCTCAATCTCACCCTCGCTCTGAGAAATGTGGGAAGCACCACACTGTCCAGGCTGAAGAAGATCAGGGCTTTCATGGTGGCTTCGCTCAGCTGAAGAATTCAAGGTACGCTGAAGAGCTCTGGTCACATCCAAGAGAAGCTGTAGATGGCCAACATGGCTGCAGGATTCATGCTCTTTTACTTTGTCCGCATTGCCCTGAAAATAAAACGTTGCAGCAAAACTGTATCATTCCCATTAAACACTACTTTCTCCATTGCAATAACATTCTAATATATAAGAATATATTATTTTATTTATTAATTTATTTTTTACACCGTTAATAATTTTTGTTTGCTTATTTTCCAAACAAAAATCAAAAGCAAATTTTTCAGCAAGTTATTTTAAGCTAAACTAAATTTATACAGGAATAAACAGAAAACTATTATTTTTATGCAAAAAAAAAAAGTATAGTACATGATATATTTTATTCTGTGAATTCCTGAAAATTATTCCCTTTAAATCATTTTTCCGGCAAAATGTTTGTTTTCTCTGTCTAGCTAATATAAGAATGTTAGAGAATTTTTTTTTTTAATTAAAATATTTTTAATATTTACATTTTAAAACTTATCCTCTCATATTTTGAAGATCTTTTTTTTTTTAATGCGGCTCAAGTGTCTAAAAGTTTTTGCTTAATATAAAACTCTGTTCCACAAAACTATATAATACAATGCATCATGATTAACATAAACAGGTTCTGTTATTAAAATACCAACCTTAAAAGGACAACCAACGTCTGAGAAAATGCATGGCTCCTTCTTTTTTGAGCTGCTTGGGTGATTATTCTACAAAGGAAACAGTATCATACTTTAGAATTGTTCTTGTTTGTACATTCACTTTCAGGATACAATATTCAGCGATCCATCAGCCTTTCTACCTTTTGTCGTTTATCTGTCTTCGTCGTCTTCTTATCACCTGAACTGGGACAAACATGCTTCTGCGAAAAAAAATTAGGAAATGTCACTTTCACTAACAACAGCGATGAAAGTTTTGCTCAAATAATTTTGTGCCACAAACTTTCCAAAACATTTTATCTTAATTTGAAGTGTGAAACACATTGCATTTGAAGATATCTTGACTAATGTGTTGCGTTGGATGACTGATGTTTAAATTCACTGGATTGCTGCTTTTTTTCCCCCCTTCTTTTTATTCCTCTAATCCATGTCCCAGAGTGCAGGTCCCGATGGGTGAAATGGAAAAGAAAGTAATATGGGACAGCAGTAAACACTGGAGACTCCATCTGTGGCTTAAAACCGAGCCATGGGGCTTCAAGCAAGGGCACGCTGACCCAAAACCACTTTAGCAACAACTAAAGAGGCCAAATATCTTGCACTATGGGCCTTTTCACACAATATGTACATGTATATAGTATGTGATTTGCACAAATACGTTGTTTGTGTGTTGGTTTTTAAGACATATTCAATATAACTGTTCTCCAATAAAATATCCAAACATACTTACCGTAAAATAATTCCACTGAGAAGTAAAATATGTGTATGACAGTCTTGCGTTCACGAAAAATATACTGAATTAGGTTTATTTTTATATTTTATAAGAAAAGTAACATTTTAATTCTGATTTTTTTTTTTTTACAATTTTGCTTCCAAAACGTAGCTTGCTTAAAGGATCTCATTAAAATTTAGATATTATAAACGATGCAAAAATCCTGATTTGGAAAATAATATTTGTCAGTCTCTGAGGTGTCATTTTCTAACCCTACCTGGAGCTCTCTCGGTGTCAGGACACCTGAACAAGAAGGACATGTGGTCTTGTTGTTGGGACAGCCTCTCTCCAGATGTGTAGCCAGTGATTTCCTCTGCACCATTAAGCCACAGCCAATGTTGCAAGGGATCAGGGCATATTCACACTGACTCTGATGGTCCTGTTGAGTGAGTCATCGAGCATATTACAGGAATGATCCAAATACAACATGAAAATGCATTTAATCAAATGTCACATATGTATGTTTTTTTTCTTAGTAAAACAAGACTTTTGTTATCCAAGAGCTCTTTTGCATGCAAGGACAGTTCATAATGAGCATCCAAAAAAATGCCTATCCAGAAAAATAAATTAGTAAATAGTTTTGAGTAAATAGATTTATTGTTCGTCTTTAAAAGACTTATTTTTCTGCTTGTTTTTGCCAGGTTCAGAGCTTGACGGTCGCTATGAACTGTCATTGCATGGTAAATGCTGTATGAGGATCCTTTAAAACATCCCAGTTGGTTTTCTAGTGCAAAAAAATTACAGCGGATTGATCTGAAACAACATGAGGGTGAGGAAGTAATGACATTATTTTATTTTAGGGTGAACTACTTCTCTAAATGACATAATTCTACTTTATTTCTATACACTTAACCTCTAAAACGTATTATGCTTTTGACCATACAGTTTCCGCTGAAAAACATAAAAACTAAAGCCCAACCTACAGTACATGCTTCTATTGTAATAGGGTGCTTGTGAATAATAGGATATTCTCAAAGGCTTTCAGACTCTCGAGTACAGAAAGAAGGTAAAAACATAAAAGACTTCCATTAGGCAGCCATGAGGGTCAAAGTCATAGAACATTTTCCTCAACAACACACTGACCTCTAAAAGGTATACAAGAGGCTTTTCAAATCCTAAAGTATGAGTTTGTTACTTCTCAATCAGACTGAGGACTGATTCACTGCACTGGAGAGCATCTGCACAACAGCTGTACGATTAATGCCTTAATGGCTGGTCCATGTTATGAAATGACCACAAAGCTACCCTGTTGGCATTCCTGTAAAATAGTATCTTGTGGTTGTAATCTAGTATGACTGCCTGCCATGAAATGCAGCTATTTATAATGAGTTCCTATGATTTAACAATGTGATAAAAGAAAAGCCATGGTACTGTAGCTAATGTAATCGATACAAGCCCCGTAATCCACATTGATTTTGACTCAGTCAAGTGTAAAAGACATTTGAGAGCATTACAGTGTTGTCAATAGCTTTATAGGTTTTACATTAATGTTTAGCAGCCAGTAAATAGCCCTGATCTCTGGTCTTACATTTATTAGCTCAATGTTCTAATCTGATCTACCGTGGAAAGTATTAGACTTTATCTGATGGCTCAGGAAGTGGTTGACATGTGTGATCTTCGCATCATGTCCTGTGAATTTCAAAAAAGCTTTTCCCATGCTATAAATAAATACATAATATAGAAAATACGGCCTTGATCATTCATCTGCTTAGACAGTATAGTGTTAAGTCAATGCATTACAGATCCATTGAAGTCTCTACATCGCCGTCAGAGAACAAGTCGATCTCTACTCATTCTACATTTCAGCAAGGTAAATAAACTGAATTTCTATAGAAAAGTACCTCAAAGTTCTTCAGGGTGCTTCTCCAGGGGCAGCCTTGGTTGGCACAGTGAACTTTCAGATCCAAAATTTCCTTATTAATGGCGGCATCGTTGAAGAACTACGGTTTAAACAATAGGGGAAATTATGATAACTTTCCAAATATGAGTCACGGTGCTTCCACTGTCAAAATCAGGCCTTTGACAGATTTGAAGGTGAACATGCCTCTGTAGCCATTACATATTTATCAAGAGATTAAATAGATAGATAGATAGATAGATAGAAAGATGGATAGATAGATAGATAGATAGATAGATAGATAGATAGATAGATAGATAGATAGATAGATAGATAGATAGATAGATAGATAGATAGATAGATAGATGGAAAGATGGATGAATGGATGGATAGACAGACGGATAGATAGATAAATAGATAGATACTGTAGACAGACAGACAGATAGACAGATAGATAGATAGATAGATAGATAGATAGATAGATAGATAGATAGATAGATAGATAGATAGATAGATCTGGAAGATCGATCGATGGATGTAGTTTTGATTACCTGGTCAAGAGTCAATACGCTAGTGTCATTCTCAAAACTGGGATCTTCTTCTTTACATTTTGTGCACACAAGATCCTTGTTGTTTCTGTATGAAATAATGAAATGGAAGCATTCATTAATACCATTAATTTATAACATTTTAAGAAAACACAGCCTAGCAGTTTGGATGTTAGTTTCACTTTGCTATATTTTCTCACTCTAGCCTACGCATCTATACACCTTTTTAAAATTTCATGTTTTTTTATATATATATTTAAGTAGCTATTCATCGCACTGTGATCATAAGCATTTTTTTTTTACCTTAACATACAATTACTATCAAAACCGAAATTAATGTCTTGTCAACCATGTCCTGTGTGTTGTCATGAAACTGCGGCTGTTCTACTTGAACGCTTCTGGTTCTTCTCTTACCTGACCAGCCAGTTGACGCACGCGAGGCAGTAGCGGTGACCGCACACGGTTTGACGCGCTTTATTCAACACATTATTACAGTTGCTGCACAAGTACTTCTCCTTCGGGACTTCATCGCAGATGCTCTGAGGGAAACCCGACGGGTACTCGTTCTCACCCGGTGTGGACGAAACCCCGTTTAACGACGGGTCTGAAACAGCTGATCCAGAAGCCATTGAGGTTTTTGATTAAGTCTCTGTACCAGCAGCAGGTTATGATGACATAATGATATGCTTTTGACTTTTTCGTGATATACCCACGGTAGAAAAACACCACGGGGTTCCCCCTCATCAAACACCCGGAAATATTGCGCTGTTTTCCGCCCACTTGTCAGGCAAGGATCTTGCTAATAATAATTAGTGGAAAAAGTCTACTAAATATTAAAATAGAGAAAGAAAAAAAGGTGTGGGGTTATTTTTAAATTATAGGCTAAGTGAACGTGATGGAGACACGTTTCACCGTGGCTCTGTCTCAAAACCTAGTGAGGTGAGGGTACTAAAACAAAAAGAAGAAGACTATGTAAGCAGCTCGCTAGCTCGACCCCGCCTACAGAGCGTTCACGTACAATGCGTGTTATGCTAAAAAAAAACGAAATGACCTCCAGGGGGGTTTATTTAACTGAACTAATTTTCATCAGTTTAAACGTTACGGTGACAGCCAGACTCGAAGCTGCGTCCGAAGTATGACCTGAAAAGCAAAATAAAAAAGTTTCGCAAAAACAGGTCCTTAAGTGAAGCCACTTATAGGCTGTACTTTCCTAAAGAATTCGTGATGTTTGCAATGAATCAGTTTCACTTAATGCAATGCTTTCTTGGGTAGCCCACTCCAAACTCTGTGAACCAAAACATTATGAGCCGAGAACCGATTCGCGAAAATGAATCTGATTTCCCGTAACTACAATACTGTCATTTAGGATAGCGCTGACGGTGCCCAAAAGTGGAGTCTAGATAGGCAGCTAACTAAGTGTTGAACCACAGCCTCTATCTCTCTCTCTCTTTCGCTCTCTTTCTCTCTCTTTCTCAGAAGCTGGCCGTCATATCCGTCAACACGGAAAGTCCCGGCTTGAAAAAACTACCTGCGGTTCCAATATGCTGGACGCGTTTAACTGCTGTTTTTATTTTTCACGCTCACCCGTCTCTGTTAATAATGAAAGTGGCGTGTCGGACACGTCATAAATCATGGAACCATAAAGAGAGAAAGTGAGAAAAAAAAGTAAATATTATGCAATTACTTAAAAGTGACAGTTCCTCAGGTAGCCTCTTTAAATAGCCTACTCTTCATCCTGTTTTCCTGTTATGATTATCATTATCATGCATGGCCTTATTAAAAGTAGGCTACTGTATATAAGCAATAATACTTTATTATTGTTAATATAAATATAACATTAAAACTATAGTTTGAGCCTTGTGTATTAGCATTTTATACTAATCCATAAACTCAAGCCTTTGCCCAAACCAGTGAACTTTTTCATTTAAAGAGATTTTGACCAAAACGTGGTTCTTCTGGTGATGAATAACACAGAAATGATACAGTGACACTCTACTGTGTCCTTTATTCTCTGCATGTAGTGTAGAACTCATCTCGTTTGAATCTCTTAATTCTTCACTTAAGCACCATCCACTCACCTAGAGAATAAACTATCGATCTTGTTAATCATATGAGGATCATTTAAAGATAAAGTGGAAAACCCCTCAGAAGACCCTTGCATTTGCTCACTACTCAAACAGGAATCTCCCATTCAAATAGCAAGCTGCATAAAAAGTCGCACAAACATCACAGTCAGACTGTAGTCATAGAGCTTACGGTCACATTTCATTACTGTACAGGGGGTGCCAGAAATAATTTTTTCTCTTAAATCTGTAAATGTCACTTGCATGCCAAATATTCGTTTCGAAAGCCGCAAATAATTGCTGATAAATGATGAGTGAATGATGGTCTGTAAAACATTGACACGGATGATACATACTGTCTAAAATGAGCCAAATCAGAAGACAGCTGATTAGATGGTGAGAGTGAGGGAAAGAGAGCAAGGGAGATAATTTTTGCTAAAGAGGGCAGTCAGGGGGGTTTCACTATCTGGTTAAAGGGATTAATGACTCGGGTAAAACTATTCACCTCTACAAGGGACATTCTTCACCTCAAATCAATTACTCTGTAATAGGAGAGCAGGGCTATGCGGGCCTGTTTTTCATTAAACAGCAATCACATGAGGGACCAGTGCATCAAAATGACTGCAGCAGGTGGCTGGTGAGGGGCCGAGAGCTTTCTATGGAAAAAGAAGATGTTTGTACCCTCATGAATCACTGTGAGAAGATGCAATTCAATAATACAGAAACCTCATGATGCAAAAGCTTAAAATGTGATGGGCCTTATCGATCGGGCTGGTCGGGAGGCCCCAAACGGTGTTGTGTGTGCTGGAAACAGAGAGGAGAGAGATATAGGGCAGCATCTTCTGTAAATCTGTCTGGGTGGAAGACAAGTATGGGCGTCAAAGATATTGGGCAGTGGAGATAAGGAGCCAGATGTGTTTATGACTTGCTGAGTGTTGAATATCTGAAGCGTTCTATCAGCATGCCTCTCGCTTCTGATGCATCCCTCACTTGGTTTTGATCCTGAGTTCTGCTGAGTAGATGCACATCATTCTAACACTTCTTGAACCACAGAGACTGCAGCTGTTCTTGGAAGCCAGATCTGCAGAGCCATTCTTTACCACACATAATAGATAATACAAGATTGAATCTCACAAACAGTTCTGAAGGATCATGTGACACTGAAGATTTGGATACTGACAATTCAGCTTTGCATCAAAGGAAGAAATTACATTTTGAAATATATAACAATATATAACTGTTATTTTAAAATGTAGTAATATTTTCCAATTTTAACTGCATTTTTTTTTGGTTGGATAAATGCAGCTTTAGTTAGTATAAAAGACTTTAAAAACCTTTAAAAAATCAACTTTTGGACAGTTGAGGATAGTAAATCAATTATTTTATAACTATTAAAAAGCATGAATAGAGATGAAAAATGAGTCAAAAGAGTAAAGCCTTTGCATATTGGATTTTGTAGTGCTGTTGCAAAAAAGTTTTTGCTATAATTGTTTTACAAGATGTATTGGCTGATGCTCTTCAATTTTAATATAATTTGATGTGAAATGTCCCTTTTGCAGAGTTAGTAACCTTTTTAGAAATTATTGTTCTATTACAAAGGGACTTTCCATGAATTGTGTTAGACGGATGAACTAAAAAATACACAGTAACATGTTTCTATTGGTGTCACAATTTTAAGAAATATAATTTTATATAATTTAACAGTGACTTGAATATCAACTCAACAAATATGGGCAATATTACTTTTTTTGGCATTATTTTAATTGTTGAATACCAATATCCAACATCTGAAAATCCCAAAAATGTGACAGTTTAGCTTATGTTACACTAACTGCTGGTTACATTTCACGGTAGGTAAATTTTTTGTTATTTAATAGCAACATCAAGCACACCTAATACCATTTTGAGTCACTAATGCTTTGTAATGGTTACACAAAATTCATGAAAAGTGCCTTGTGCAATGCAAACTCCTGTGACAGTTACATCTAGTCACATTATATTTAGGATTTATGTAATTATATTAGGAAATAAAAAATAATGTTAAAAAAGAAGCCTGCTGTCATCTTATGAAAATGAATGCTGCATGATTGCTGGATATTAACCATTTTTCCTCTCTACTCTCAAGGAGAGTCACGGAAAAAAGCAAAATCTCTCCTTTCCACCATTTAATGTCATGCATTTTCACGACATTCCTGAAACATTCATCACTCGAGAGCCTCATTATGCCATCTCGGCCTGAGATTGGCAAAAAAGCAAGGCAAATGCGACAATATTCACATAAAAAAGCTTTTCCTAGGGATCTTTCCTTGGCCTACCTAGTCAATTACCAGCTAATGAGCTGACCTCAGCTGACATTCACTCCCAAACTGCTAAGGTGGAATTAGTTTACTTTTTCTGACAGAGGAAATGCTCCAGTCACACCGTAAGCGAGTATTTTAGAAAGTGTGGATGTTTATTAAATGTCACTCATTAAACACATTTTAATGATCAACAAAAAATACGGCTAATACAAGACCTAAAATGGAACAGGAGTCCATCATAATTCCCAAAATGTAGCAGAGCATACCAAATGTTAATATTGTACAGAAGATCTGCGTTCATAGCTTTCATAACTGGTCAGAAAGGATGGGTTTGTAGGTTTGGGGGGATGTTAGGGAGGGCAGGATGGGTAAAGAAAGGAAAACGTCCTCTTGTCATCCTGGGTTGTTGTTATACTGCAAGACATGCGCAATTTCACGGTTAAATTATTTACACGGATGACTAGCAAGTGCCGTCAGCAGACAGGTGTAGTTTGAGAGGCCATCGGCAGGGGTTCCTGAGTTCCAAGAAGTTCACAGAAAGCAACATGAACTGAGAATCTGTCATTCCCCAAAAGCAGTAGCTGTCGCACGTTCTCTCCTTTGGCGCAACAAAATCAATCTCAGTCCGTATCTTACATTTATCAGTTTCATACCAGAAAAGAACAACATTTCTTTTAAAAATACCTGCAGAGCAAAAAAAAAAAAAAAAACATCGCAGGATGAGGTGAGATGATGTTTTTTATTAGTGTTTTCTCTTCGTTTTGAAAGTGAATGTGAATGCTAGTACATCAGGACAACTGGATCATCGAAAGCCCTCCTATGGTTTCCAGAGAAAACTGACCATGAAATTCAATCTACATAGCGGCATTCTTAAACAATTTTACCTCACAGAAATGCCTGTGGTTCTCTTTATTGAGGGAGAATGTGTCACAAACTTGATCAAAACCCGTCCGTTTGGTTGGGCTGTGACAGCTGTTTGCTCTGTTGTAGTTTTGAGCTCCTCTGACGGTGGATAATTGGTTTTTAGAAGGAGTAGGCATTGCAGTATATACTGTAAATTGGCAATTGAATCATGAATGAAGAATAAAACAAGATGATACTGAAATGTTTTGCATTTTTCAAATAATCTGAGGGATTAGTTATCTTTAGGGTTAGGGTTAACTATTTTTTTTTTTTTATTCCTTCCAATATAGATATAAAAGTGATTCTAATTAGTGATTTTACAATTAGAATTTTGATGTTACCGTTTAAAGTGCAGACAATGCTCATCTTTGATACGATAATCAATGTACAGTCACAACAAATATAAAGATACAAATAAACCTATGAAACTGATTTTCACATTCAAACACTGGGTTAGTTAACATGGATATCACAGGATAAATAACATTACTATACAAATAAAACAGCAGGTTGACATGTTGAAAATCGTGCAGTCAAAACTAATACAAAGACTCATGAAACACTTGTAAATGGGTAAAAGGACATTGCAAGTTGATTGTTTGGAAAGTTGACATATGTCAACCTGATTTTACCAAGTGAGACATGTTCCTGGGACAACATCGTTGGAACAATGTCTGGAACAACATTGTGATTAACCAATCAGATTTGAAGAACCAGTTTTAGATTTTGTGAAGTTTATGCTTAAAATCAGTGTTTGGTGCTTGTACATCAGTGTCATTCATCTATCATTTCCTCTGATTTTAGGGATTACTCATGGTTAAGGTTAGGTTTAGGTGTAGGGATATGGTTAAGAATATATTTTTGGAGTAAAATGTTGTTCCAGGGTCAACAAAATATGTTGACCTAGGAACACATTGAACTTGGCAAAATCAGGACGTGCGTCAGTGCCATAAATGAAAAAAAAAAGAGAAATTCTGCATAGATGAAAAGAACAAACAAATACAAACAGAAAGAGACGCAACATTAGGAATAGTTTACACCAAAATCAGTAAAATGAGTTACATTCACATTCATGATTTTATACAACAGTTAAAGAAATTTAGACTGTATCGCCAGATACTTTATTTTTGCTCCGCCAATGAAAACAGTCAAAACAGAATTGTTGCGCACCTCTGAGCAACAAACAAATAGTGGTGTTTCTTTCTTAATGATTCATTATTTGGATTAAATCAGTAAGCTATTGACATATAAATAATCACTCTTTCGTTCTGAATGAACCAACATTTTTATGAACAAGTCAGGCAAGTAAATGATTCAATGGTTCACTCATAAAAGAGCCTGTTGTTTGTTTCCAAATGAATCTGTGTTCTTCGAATGGAAATGAATCAATGATTCACTTATTAATTGCGACCTATTGGTGTAACAATGTAACATGCATAGAGTCGCTGAAGGATCCCCACAAAGCAGGTTGAGAACTAACTGTTGTAAAAATATATGTCTTTTGAGGTTCATTTTCCACTTAAAAGAGCCTCAAAAACCAACAAAGCACTGGTGTTTTTGCCAGTCTGTTTGTAATAGGCCTAATATGCATGCTTTAAATGTAATTCAAATCTTGACCTCTTGCATTTTAGGGTAAACTATTCCTTTCAGCATAAGATTTTAAGAACTTCACAGTTTACCTGAAACAAATGACATTAAATTAAAAACTAATGAGCTACTAAATAAGCTACTGAAATGATCTGCAGGATGAACTGACTATTAAAACAGAAGAGTCGGGTCTCTTCACAACAACAAAAAGCTGTTCGACCCAAGTTCAGTTCTCGGATCTTCTCCAAGTTGGAGCCTTAAAGCTCCGTCAATCCATCTCATTGTAATTTCTGGTGAATCTGACCTATTGTGCAGAAGATAAAATCCAACACTCTTCTATCTGGCAGTAACACCAAAGGGTTATTGTGTTTTCTGCGAGACGTTCAGCTTCTCTACTGATAAAACCTTCCACCGACTGACCTGTCACAGTGAAAAATGCGCCTGTTGTGGCCCATCACTCTGAAAGCCACCACTGTGACACATATACTCTTTGAGCATCCCTGGTGATCAATAACGTGTTTACTCGTCATGTGGGAAAATCTAGTCACATCCCAGATATTACAGCAGGGGCTGGACACGCCAATAGCAACCTTGTCATGTTTAACTACGAATTATTGATTAAGCACTGAACAAAAATAACATAGGACAAGCGGCCTCTCCGTCAGATGTCTGAAGAGTTAAAAGTCTTTATTTTTATGAAAAGCTACACGTTCTTGCTAAATTTCACAGCTACAGAAGTTTGTTTTTTTCTTTTTCTTTTTTTTAGACAACAACTATCTTTTTTTTATATGTATATATAGTACATTTTTGACAATACCTGCAATGTTTTGTAATAATATTCAGAGATTTGAACAGTAGATCAAGAGAAAAACATCAGCCCATTGGGCGTTAGCACAAACACTACAAGATGGTGGGAAAACGGGGTTTGAAAGATGGATAGAAACAGAAACATGAGAAAGAAGTTGTCGTGGGAAAGTTCTTGCGTTCTGCATCGAGTGTCTCTAACACCTACAGCCACCTTTGAGCTCTTTGTTATGTTTTCTAGTTCTCACTCATTTATTCTCCTCTTTGGTTGGCCTGATCTTCATCTCGGTGAACTTCAGCGAGTACTGCCAACCCGTCCAGGATGACCACTCGATGCCGTCCGCATACGAGGTGTGCTGGCCGCGCAGGTACTGTCCGTTGAGGTTGGAGGTGTGACAGTTGCGGTACCACCAGGCGCCGTGGTAGAAGGACGCGCAGTTATTCTCAGAGTGGTCGTTGTCCTTGTCCTTAGTGGTGAATTTCATCCCGTTGTGTTTGAGCAGCGAGTCGCCTGCAGCGTCGGATCAATGCATGATGGAAAGAAAAATTTAGAAAGACAGAGGATGGGTGGAAGAGTGAGCATGTGAGAGACAGGGACAGCGAGAAAAAAGAGACAGAAACAAAAGAACAAGTGAGTCACTCAACCGCAGCGTCTTTGTTTATCAGTATCATGGAAAGTTTAGATTACTGCAGTAAAACAGGACACAGTTTCAATAAAGAGCAGAAGTTTTCTTCCAATACATACTGAGCTACCTTGCTCTACATCCTAAATCAAGTGGAACCTCAAATAATAATAATAAGTTGTAAAAAAATACACAATTACTGGATGATTTTTCCTCCGAAAAATTGATTGATAAATATTTTTTTAACTTACATTAGGGCTGAACACAATTAACCAATAAAATTGATAATAAGCAAGTGAATAAAAGCAAGCAAGTTTGTGTTGAACTTCACAGATTTCTTAAACATTTAATATTTAGTGATTATTTTAGTGGTTATTTTTCTTTTTAAAATGTAGTTAATACACTACCATTTAAAAATTTGAAGTCAGTAAACATTAATTAAATGTTGTTGTTTTTAAACTTTATATTAATGAAAGTATCCTAAACTTTGCACAAAAATATTAACCAGCAACTGTTTTAATGTGAATAATAATTAGAAATGTTAGGCAGCATATTAGAATTATTTCTGAAGGATCATATGACACTGGAGACTGGGGTAATGATCCTGAAAAATAAACTTGCTATTCCAGGAATAAATTCTATTTTAACTTATATTAAAATAGAAAAGAGTCATTTTAAATTATCCAAAATATTTCAAAATTTTACTGTTTTTTTTTACTGTGTATTTGATCAAATAAATCCTGTCTTTGTGAGCGTAAAAGACTTGCAGTGAATTTTTTTTTTTTTTTTTGCATGCACTGTACATAATGCACAGCCTACATTAGTGGATTTACATTTGCTTGTTATAGCCTTCAATTCATAAAATCCAATTGCTTAAACTAGCAATGCTAAAACTTATAGGCTCATATATCGAGCCGCAACACATCAGTTGAAAATTTCACAATCACCTTAGTATGTTCATATCTGCATACTGAGATTGCTAGCCCTGCTAGTGAATAGAGAGACAGAACCCGAAGACAGGTGCATGTTAACGTGTTGCCGCTAATGTGCCCTTATAAAGCTCTGTGATGTATGTTTCAGGGACGTAATGTAGCAGTGTGCAGCTAGGCTAATCTAATCCCAGTTTCCTGCCTCCATACCGCCTGGCTCCACTGGGCCTGGCCTTGCTGACAAGATCAGCCTTTTATTGCCAGCCTTGCAGTAAAACCCTTCTCCTGTCCACTTCCTCTGACTCTAATTCCACTCTGCTGCAATATGTATCATGATAGCCATTTTATTTGGACAAAGGAGATCCAATTGATGCTGTTATGCCATATTGTAAAATGTGTTACACATCATAAACTCCTTTTGGTTGCCTCATAGATTCATCATTGTGGTCTGGCAGATAACGAATCAGCAGAATGATGTGGTATTAAATGCCAACACCTGGACTGTGAAGGAGAGCCATTGAACAGATGCAGAGACATTGCTTGCAGAAACATGACACATGAGCTGGCTTTACCTGGTTTTTAGCATGTCTAAGAATGTCATTTATGGTCTTTGGCTGTCTCAAGCTGATTTTAAAGGATAGTTCGTCCAAAAATTTACATTCTGTCATCATTTACTCATCCTCATGTTGTTCCAAACCTGTATAACTTTTTTTTGCCAAACAAAAGTTGATATTTTAAAAGAATGTTGGTAACCAAACAGTTTCGGTTCCCATTGATTTCCATTGTATTTAGTGTCCATGAAATAGAAGTCAGTGGAAACCAAAACGGTCTAATTTGGACATACTTTGGTTGTTCTAAACCTGTATGTCTTTTAACCAAACTTGACTTGGTAACCAAACCGTTTTAATCTCCATATCAATATTAACAATATTCAAATATTTAATTTAATTAAAGTTCCATTTTAAAAAAGAAAGTCGTTCAGGTTTGGAACAACATGAAGGTCAGTAAATAATGACAGAATTTTCATTTTTGAGTGAAATAACCCTTTAAGATGAGCCTTAAGCTAGTGTAGAACATCTTGGACCAGTAATATGTTCCAACAAACTATCATGGTCCAACAACCAACCGGAACTCCTTAATCCGGAAAACTGGTCAGTTTAAACCAGGTTAGGTAAACTGGTTTAAGATGTCAATAACCATCAAAACAGACCAAGCTAATGATCTTTAGAAACTAGCTAACCATCTTGATTAAAGTAGGTCTAAAATAGGTAGGTCTTGTCAGCCTAAAACAGATATTACCTGAAAAGTTGTGTCTCAGTTCTAATTGGTTGATTGGAATGTTGTTCCAGGATCAACAAGGATGTTGATCCAGGAACCTGCTGAACTTGGTGAAATCACACTCACCCTGATAAAACACACTGGACCAGTAATATCTTATAAAGTAGCTGTGATAACCAACTTACACGTTAAACTGGTATAATGTGGTCAGTTCAGACAATCTGGTTTAGGTAGCTGGCAAACTGAAAGATACCCCAAACCACTTGAAAACCGAAACAGACCAGCCTAATATTCTCTGGAAACTAGCTAACCAGTTCAGGCTGGTTTAAAATCATTCTTCCAGAAGGGGAAGCTGCTTGAATATACAGTATGAACAAATCTCATCAAGCTGCCCCTGCAATAGTAGTATGTTGTAATATTCATAAGGTGTTACATTTCAAAGAATACCAAATCATACAAACGACACTGGGAAAAATACTCATTTGCTAGAACGAGATGATTAATCATTGCAGTAAATTGCAGATTCTGTGCAAAACAGACTTCACAATCTGTGCACCTGTGGGGGGGGGGGGGGGTAGCATGTGTCAGCATGAAGGTGCATCTCAGACTTTTATGAAATGTCTTGAGACAGACCCACTCAGGAGGGTGATACAAGTCATTAGCTATGTGCATGAATGCATAAACGCATTAATGCCGGAAAACACTGAAAGAACATCAGAGAGAAATTATACACTGCTCTACTTGGACAAGCATTGTTACAAAATAATCAAACACTCACATGCAATTTTGCTTCTTACTCTGGCCTCCCTAATGGTAGTAAAAACATTTCTGTGCACTTGCAAAACTGTCATTAGCGCGCTTTGAAGTTGGTACTGTATTAGTACTCAAAGTGTTTACAGAGATCAGGGCATCATGGGTGTAAAAACTCATCTCAGGTAATTATATCTTCCCAGAGATCCCCGCTGTGGCTGAGCGCTCTTTCTCTACCCTATCGTAAAGGCCTTTCATTAACCAGAGAGGCATTAAAGACAGCATGCTTGTGCGCTGCAAACAGCTATGATATAAAAATTCTAGCATGCAAGAAAAGGGTGTGTGAGGCACACTTTAACGCCAGAAGATGTTCTTTTATTATCTCAGTTGCAAAAAAAAAACACCAGAGTAATGCATGAAAAACAGAGGTACGGCTCATCTCATCTCCACAGGGATGCACTGTCGTATTGAAATAATGTCATATCAAATGGGTACTTCAGCATCAACACAATCGCTAAAACACTTTCCGACAGCAGCTCTGCACAGTTTAAGACGTCTGCTGAAGAAGTCACTTGGATGGTTTAGTTTAGTATGGCCTGAAATGAATGAGATTCACAGTGGTTTTGATGCCACATAAATTGACATATTTAAAAAAAAAAAACATGTCTTCAAAATTATGATGAAATCTATCTATGAAGGCCTATAAATCTTCTTACTTTTCTTTTTCATGATTTTCCTATACAACACTATTATGCATTAACTTTATACAGTAACTTATTGCCAGTTATTTTATAGTATATAACAATAGATATTATATATACAGTGGTTGCCTTACAGATCTGAAAATAATTGTTCATTTATTTATTTATTTATTTTTGCCTCCAAAACATGATTTCATTTCATAATGTTCATGAAGCATGCAGATGGTTGCTTTAAACACAACAAATACCAGATGCAGTGAGTCGAACTGTTTCTATCCACAATATTTGGTATATCCACCTTCTGCAGCAGTTACAGCAGCACATCTCTCTGGCATAGTGTCAATATATTTCCAGAGAACTTCATCAATAATGCTATCCCTTCTGCAACTCAAGCCAAATACTTCTCTTGGAATGTACAATTTATCTGTCCAATTTATTTTCCAACTCGCCCCAAATTTGCTCAGTGTGATTGAGATCTGGTTTGTTAACTGAACTATGCTGGTCAAGCAAGTTAGAGCTGGTGGAATACCTTTGACCAGTAAAGTCTAGTAAATTTACTTAACTTAATTTCCAAAAACCAACTTGGGACACTTTAAGCTGGTACAATGTAAGTTTAAACCAGATTACACTGGTTTAGCTGCTTGTCTGATCAGTTGAAATTTGTCTCAAACCACTTTATCATTAAACCCAAAATTAAAATGCCACATCAGAAAGTTTTCTCATTCCATTGTTAATATCAGATAAATGGATGCTTTGTGTTCAGAGAAAGTGCATCAGATAAAGCCAAAATATATTAAAATTCTGCTGTTTGTTGAATTTTAAGATGCCTGCCACATTCAATTGTTTCCATCTGATTCTATGGCCACATTGTGCCTTTTGCCATTGACCTTGTGACAGAATTTTTTCTTTCTAATTTCTGTGACGGGTGGACTCTGAACCTCCTCAGAGCCTTTTGTCTGACAAACCGTTATTAAAGTTGTCAAGGACATTTCACAATTTTGCCTTCTAGGAGCCACATTTTGCAAATTTTTTCCTTAAATTTGTTTTTAGCTGCTGTTTTTTTTTTTTTTTTTGCTCTTGAAAAAATGGCTGTTTGATTTCATTGTGCTCTGTTACAGCATTTTACTCAAAACCAAGTTTCATACTTGAGCTAACACAGCTCAGACGAAACATCAAAATGTGATTTAATGCTTACTGTCAGTCCAACCTACCATTCATGCACACATTAATGCTTTAAAAGACCACGCGTGCATTTAAATCCAGACAGTGGCGTAAAACTCCAAACAGGATGTAATTGATAAGACTGGGAATCAATGTGGCATGACTCCTCCAGCGGGGGATGTTTAAGACAGCCTCGCTAATTAGACGCGTGGATGCAGTATTCTCCTCTTGATTTATGTTAATAGGGGTGTTTGTTTACGTCTCCAATAATAAACCAAGTGCCTGCTTTATTGGAATGCCATAGATGTATTCTATGGCTTCATTATCCCTGCCCTTTCCAGCACACGGCGAAGGTCATGCCCGCGTCCGGCCTCAGCGAGGAGGGCAGTGCTCGGGGAAAAACACCTGAGAATAATAGAGTGCGGGACCCAATTAATGTTAAAAAGAGGCCCCGGCGACAGCGCAGGTGAAGCAGTGAGAATTGCTCATCACTTTGCCTCGGCACAGGCGATAACCTGCGGCCCCCGTTGCTTTGCGTGCCGCTGGAATATATCTGAACACCGCTGACAACAGGGCAGAAAACTTTAAATTAGTCTTGTGATCTTCATGATAGTTTCTATTCTGGGCTGATCTTTTTTGTTTTGCTGGGTGCAATTCAGGCTGCTAAGTTTGGATTTCCTCTCTGTGCTTAACATGGGCTTTGTTTTCAACACACAAACTTTGCTAACACACACAGAGACACATTTATTTTTTAGAGACACATACATGCATGTATGCACAAATATATATTTACTATCAACGAGCCACAAGATAAATATTAATGAAAACATCGATATACCATTATCAGCATAGAGATTCGTCTCTTGTAGTTTCTGAGAGAATATGCGGCGTCAGTTGATGAAAGCTCCATCATTACATTTTACTTTCACTTTCTGTATAGTGAATTAAGACGCACTTGCGCAAAGTTTGCATGTTGCTTGTGTGATATTCAATGGCTCGCTTTTATGGTTCAAACCAGAAATATTTCATACATTGTGAAGTAACCAATTTATTTTACAGTCCTGTTCCTCATGTACATACTATGTACTTATTATAGTAATTACAATAACTATGTAATAACTAGGTACTAACCCTGAACCTACCCCTAAACCTAACCCTACCACATGTAGTTACCTTGTATTACCAGGACTTTCTTTAGATAAATACACTGTAAGTACACTATAAGTACATGTAAGTACACATACTGTAAAATAAAGTGCAACCATTATTATTTTCATCTTTATTTTCATTATTTTCATTATTTCAATACCCAAGACTTCTGTCAAATACCTCCATTTGGGCTCCACAGAATAATAAATAATATATATATTTTTTGGTTTACTTGTTTTTTGTTTTTTTATTTGTTTGTTTGCCAGTGAAATAATCAATATTTATTTTTTTACACTCCGATATAAATTTTGATCATACATTTGTAATTTTCTTACTTTTTTTATTGTTACATTATCTTTTGTTTTGCAGAGACTGCTGATATTTCAGATTGATGTCCCTAAAAGGAATAAATTGCATTTTTTGTAATGAAACTGGACACAATAAATGCCAGTTAAATCATCTCTTATGCTCTAAAGTGGGTGTTCTTGGCCAGAACAATCTGTCAAAAGTCTGTCTAGGTAAGTCTACATATCAGCCAAAGAGCTTTTACCAGCGTTTACCTGAGGCTCCCCATTAAACCTGACATGAACTTTGGCTCCAGACATCAATGCAGGTCCACGATTGAGCTGCTAATGTGCAGGATTTCTTAAGAATACAGAGCTTTAAAAGCAGGACACTATGACCTATGGTTTTCTGCAAGACCTTTGCCTTTGCAATAAATGTAATAGTTTCTGGCTCCATACTGCAGGTAAGTACAGGAACTCTCAGTAAAAAGCAGAATAATGTGTGTAGCACACCTGCCGTGCCAGAGTAGTCCGCAACGCTCAGTGGGTAGCCATCCTCGTCGGGGTCAACAGAGAACAAACCCACTCCAAAAGAGCCATACTTCGCAAAGGAGGTACTGTTCTCGAAGTCCTCCAAGTCAATCCTCAGCTCGTAGTTGGCTTGAATGGTAAGTGCATGGATTCGTTTCATGCCTGAAAAAGAGATTTAGATTAAGTTAACGGAAAAATGTGCAGATGAGATTTATTTGAATGTACAGAAGGCTGAAAGAGTGTGTGTAACCAGGTTCTGCTACAGACAATAATGAAACCTCAAATTATGAGACTTGAGGAGAGGTGTGCCAACAACATGCTAAAAAACAGGCAAAACATAATCACATAGCTAAACATTTGCAACCACTCAGAACGCCCATGGCAAGTTGTGCATAGGAAACATTCCTAAAAAAATATATTGAGATCAAATAATAGAAAGTATATTAAAAAAATTACTGCTGACTATAAATAATTGGTAAAACATTATAAATGTGGATTTCATTATTATAGTTCATGCAAATATGAGTTACTCTCAGTTTGCAAGTACACCTCGTGATAAATTTCCCTTTTTAATACATATGGGCATATTGATACTAGAACATTTATTTAGACAGTAATGATAGATGTGTGTGTTCAATGAGGAAATTCAATGATTTTCTGTGGAAAAGATTAGCACACCCCTACTGTTTCCCACTTCTTTCCTATTTTATTTTTTTAGCCTGACTACGTTAGACTTCGTACTTCCGCTCAATTTCATTTAGCTTCAGTACTCAGTCTGAGATAGCGACCTATCTACCAGTTTTCCTCCGACCTCAACACAGCCGGCCAATCAAGGAACAGAGGGCAGGCTGAGAGCCATGACGTAGAGGCTAAGCGCTGAATGTAAGATCGTAGTTTAGGAAGGCGGCAAGGAAGTCAACCGGAAGTTGAAGTCATCCATGTGCCGTCATCTTGTAGCAGAACTTCAATTGCGTTAGCAAAAGTTGGGGTCGCTGTGTCCATTTCTTTTACTGTCTAAGAGTTTAAGTTAGGGAAATCGAAAACGACAGTGGACATGGAGACATGGGATGCTATTTGCAGAGTGTTTGTTTCACATTTTGAATGGAGGTGATGTTGTGGCCCTACTCGCGATAGGTTTTGGGAAAATTTTAATTTATCAACTGTTACCGATCGTCAACAAGAAACTGAGGAGGCCAAAGTCAGTGCGATAGGCAGTGCGATAACTGATTTTGTCCCACTTGGTTGCTCTAATGCAGGATCAGGTTAAATAGGCAGTGAAACTGGCTCAATGGTTTTGTTTTTCTCACAGCATACCTGTGTTTAAACAGGAAGTTCAAAGCGGCTGAGCCGGCACATAACACACATCATAACCAAACGTAATGTGATTGGCTTACTGGTAACCAATGATTTTAAACTTCAGACAAGAACCCCCCCCCCCATGTGAAAGAAAACACTTGCCCTTCCAGACTCTGTCTACTAAGCACAGCGACGTAGCAGAGTTTGATATTACCAGGCAAAATTTTTTTTTAAATTTTAATTTAAAATGTATTTTCTTTTCTTTGTTATACAAGTTTACCTATTTGTTTTTAGTTTGAAAAAAAAAATCAGTACAAATACAGAAAGGGTACTGGTAATATTTTTGCCTTTTAAGTTTACAGACATTTTCTATAAATCTAAAATACAAACAATTCAGTGTTTAATCCATAATATGTGAAAAACAACTGTGAAAAAAAATCTATAAGAAAAATATGCTGAAATATCGGTACAATACAGTTCCTGAATATTAACACTGGGCCTTATTTTTTTTTTTTTTTTTTACAGACTCTTTTTGGAGTGTTGAGGGTTCTTAAAAGTGAGAAATTGATTTATTTGTCCTATACTGTATTTCCCCTGTTTGGTGCCTTTACAGCTCAGAATCGTCTTGATAATAGTGAAACCATCAGCCAATCAGACATTTTCCCCTCAATCTTATACTTTACCTTTATTATCTAACACCTGCAGCTGGGCTTTTGTTTTCAAACTTCTTTGTCTAACATGAAAAGAACTAGCAGTGAACTTTAAGAGTCCACAACAACATTCATGTCAAAGTTTTATGGGATCCAATGCAACAGTCTGCTTCTTAAAGCACCAGGTGCACAGGGGCGGGCCTGCTAGAGACATAACGTCTCATTCTTAGCTTAGACCGGCTTGAAGGACTCTGGTCTACTTCCTGGGATCAATATCTCAATGGGAGACCCAGATTCTAGTAAGTTCTGCTCTTAATATTCCACCCAGTTTTCAGAGAGAGGAGGAGAGGCGCTTGACAGGAAACTAATGTGCTTGCCTACAAATGAATTCCCTTTGTAGCACATTCGCTGGCATGTGCGTTGCACCCCCAGGACAGAAAATCAATACAGCAGAGTTTTGCTAGGTCTAATCGTAGCTTGCTGCTGGTCTTCAGCTGTTGTGACCGCAGCACATGTTTGGGTGAGGTGTTAGGTGAATAAACTCTAGCTGCATGTTGCCAAATTTGCTAAACAGAATGTGTTGCTTAAAAAGTATCATACTGTGCCTAACAGATGTTCAACAGCCATTAGATATCTCCCGAAAAAAGGGCTACGGGCTATAACAATTATTAACATAAGCACTGACACTGAGATATTGTTTTAAAGTCCACGTGAAGCCATTCAAAACCCATTTCATTTGCATAAACTGGCAAATTCCAAAATGAAACAAGATAATCAGAGAGAAAACATGTAGGGTAGGACCTGACATTATCAATCAGGAATTGATTAGATGATGAAAAGAGGAATTCATTATGTCATCCAAAAATAAACAGTAGGAAAAATTTGCACTAAATAAATCTTACACAAGAATAAAAATAAAGTAACTGTATTAAAGTAACTTAACAAGTGTAATAATTGTAGACTATAAATAATTAAAAACATTATAAATTGTGCATTTATTATGATGAATATTTATGCAAGTATTATTTATTATGCATGTTGCTTTAGTCTTTTTATGTATAATGTTAATTAATATTTTCAATTATCTTTTATAAGTTAGCATTTTACTTTTTAGTTTAAACTTTCACATATTTTGTTATGTGATTTTGGCATTTTTATTAGCTTTTGACTTTTTTTAAATATATATATATATATATATATATATATATATATATATATATATATATTTTTTTTTTTTATAATATCAGCTTTCATTTATATTTATTAAAATTTTAGTTTCAGTTATTTTAGTACTTCAACTTAGACTCATGCATATATATGCACCTGACCATTACACTAACAGACTTGTATGACATTGCATTTCAAATACATATATTTCAATATTAATTTAGGTTCCCCTTTGCATACTGCTATAACAGCTTCCATTCTTCTGGGAAGACTTTACACATGATTTTGAAGTGTTCCTATGGGAATTTGTTGCCCATTTGTTCAGTAAAGCATTTTTTGTGGTCTGACTCTCAATCTTTGTTCCAGTTTATCCGAAAGGTGTTTGATGGAGATAAGGTCAGGGCTCTAAATGAGTCATCCAAACCTGTCTTTACACAGAAGCCAGACGTAGAAGCGTGATTTGTTACCCCACAGAACAGGTTTTCACTGCTCCAGAGTCCAGTGGCAGCATGCTTTCCACCACGCCATCCAATGCCTGGCATTGCACTTGGTGATTTAAGGGTTGCATGCAACTGAAATGCATTCCATGAAGCTCTTACTGCACAGTTTTGTGTTGATACTGAATTAGTGCCAGTGGAAATCTCAGCAATAGAATTAGCAGATCATTGGTCTTTTGCTTCATGACTGAGTTGCTGCTGTTTCTAAATGCTTCCACTTTTAAACCACTTACAATTTGTGGAATATCTAGCAGGGACAAAGTTTCACAAACGGACTTATTGCAAAGACGGCATACTATCAGTGTCATGATTGAATTCTTCCCACTCAATGAACTCTTCTTTGATCCATTTTTTTTTGTTTGTAAATGAAAACTGCATGGCTAGATGCTTGATTTTTTACAAGAGGTGTGTCCCACTTCTTTTGTCTGTAGAGGGGCTGTTGCGCTATTTTCAGTTTTGTGTTTATTTTACTATGTTTAAATGTACTCCGGTTCCCGCCTCCTTGTTAAAACCAAGGTACATACTGATCCATCAAGTGCCGCACACTTTGAGAATCTAAAGTTATAAGACAGCCCAGGTGAGAAGCGGCAGTTTATCTGCCCACCTCCAGTCCTGCAGAATAGAATAACATTTGTTCAAATGATATTGGCATAATGACAGAGATGGTTATGATGGCTGTGAATGGAGCGGGACTGGTGTGGTGCCGTTCCAGCAGCAGCCGAGCGCAACATCAGGCTCTATTAAGCACCGACACCCTTCTAATGGTCTCCGCGTTGACTAAATGGATAGGCCATTTGCACTCGAAGGTCATTTCTGTTTCGCCCCAGGGACTCAGAAATGTTACACAGTGGTGCGATATATCTGAAGAGCCGTGTTAAAGACAGAAGGCTGGCTGTGCTGTTCTTCATGTAAAAACTAATGTGCGTATGATTATCTTCACCTGGTCGGGGCTTCAAGCGGCTCCAGATAACCTGATACGAGACCCATCTTCTTGATGCATGATATGTTTAGGAACTATGTGGTTTTTTTTCATGTGTAAGAAGAAATAAACAAGGCTACTTTCATTCAAATGTTTCCTATCATCCTTGTAGTTATACTGCATGTGTGGAGCCACAAAAACAACCTAGGGCCTTTACACACAAGAAAATCAAACATTAAATTCTTTCCACGCAAATGACCAAAAAGATGTTAGCATGTCTAAAAAAATTTGAATAATTAAGCATCTCAAAAGCTGAACTTTTCACATGTTCGTCAGTTTACAACATCATTCATTTTTTCCCCTGTATTGTCTATAAAACACAGCCTTGTATTTTTTGCTGAAAGGAGTCAAAATGTCTTTTGGCTATTAGAATGAAAATTTACATATCTTCAGGCATAAAATTTTACATGTTCTGACATCAAACAGAAATCTTTGAAATGTAAGTACCGTAGTTACGTTTAAACTGTGGGTTTCCTCTAAATTTACATAATTACATTCAGGCCTTTAATTAAATCTCAAGAGACTCACTCAACCCAAGTAACAATTATTTCTTAGAGATATATCAACCAGCGAACATGCTGCCCTGAATTAGTACAAAGTACTTAGTAGGTGTAAAAGGTAGTAATCTATATGTCTATCTATCCATCCATCCATCCATCAGGACTATAAACTCTGAAACATCAAGGCTTTTAAAACTTTTAAAACTTACATTCCATACTTTTCTAATGAAAACTTACAGTTACATTAATTTCTGGGAATTTCAAGTCATTTTAATTCTACTTCCTTACATTTAAATTTGAGTTCTGTATAGTTCATAACCTTCTTTGCATCTAAACAGTAAAATTACTTGATTCACTGCTGGACTCTGGGCTTCTTAATTCCACACTTCAATTCATCTGAGGCCTCTTTAAAGGAAGCGCAATTGGTGTTGCAATTACAACTAAAGCGAGGCACTTGAGGATGTGAGGCAATAGTGAAAACGTGCTGAGCCGTGCCAGCAGAGGACAGATTTCTTTCTGACAGGCCAAAAGCTGCACTCATTTTCTCCCCATGCAACCGTCCTCTACTATTAATTTTTAATCAAGCTGCTCCATCTGTGTTACAGTGAGGGCTTTGCTGCTTGCCGCAAACCATTCTATGAGATGCGTCTCACATAGCCGTTCCCTGCGCCCTGTCAGACAAAAGCGAGAGATTCAAGAAATGAAGCAGAGAGATTGGAGTTCAGGGCAGGGGTTTCCACTTTCACACAAACACAAATGTGCACGTGACTGTGCCCTGAGGTCGCGGCACACAGGGCTTTGAACACCTGCCAGCAGAGTGACACAGCATCCGGCGCTTCTTCAGTTCTCTGCAGGATGAATCATCACACCTAACGTGCCTGTCCCTTCCCAGCGAGCCACATCAAGGCTGCTGTTTACAGGTGGGTGCTGTCGACTGCACCGATATCGATTCTGCTAATTTTCCAAAGCCTCTGTGAAATCCATTTTTGGCCTTGAGTTCAATTATATGTAAATCAAGAAAAAGGGATTTAATTACACATGATGCAGCTCTTGTTTACATGTTCAGAATAGAGAAAGTGCCTCTTGTCCCTTGAGGGATTCTGGAGGAATATGCAACGACCCTTCCACCAGATCACAGCATTAAATAAGAGACTCAATAAGGTACCAGAGCACAGTGCTTTGGAAACAGCTGAAGTAAAATGGACAAGGTGTAAAACAGAGCCGAACAGCTGTTCATATGCTATTGAAAACACATCTGTAAGTACACTTCACATCAATGAAGTTGTTTCAGCGCAATTAAAAAGAGCATATGGAGACCTGCCTCCAGAGACTGGAACGAACACAGTGCTTCTGGCAACTTGCTGAACACATAGAAGCTACAGAACCGGGAGACCTGCTTTATATCATTGGCCATTCATACATTCCTGACCAATCCAATTAAAGATGCTGATAATGAGCTCTGCACCATTAAAGAAGGGTAATTTTTCTATGACTGCTGTGATACATATCTATGATACACCATTTTGCATTTAATTTCACAGATTTTTTTTATTATGGAATTCACAAAAGCACAAATCTGGTTAAGTGTCAATTCTGTACCTTTAATAAAATGTTAACTTTTTATCACTATTATTTTTCTTTAATTTCTTTTATACAACAGTTAATTAACCAAGGCATTAGGGGTGTAACAGTACATGTATTCATCCCGAAACGTCACGATATGGATGTCATGGTTTGGTTCATGTAGTTAGACGACGAATACAGTCAGTCATAGTCAATCAATCCAAATCCAATGCAATGCTAACCATCACGACAGGAAAAGAGACGATCTACACACCAAACCAAAACAAGAACGTTGAGTTCAGATGGCATGCCGGTGTACTGATGAAACATGCTACCTATCAGATTGTGCTACCAGAAATATATTTGTATTGTTTTAAGGGTAAGTTTAGCGTAAGGGTGCATATGGATGGGTAGATTTAGAGTAGGGTACACTGTAACGGTAAACTATTTTACAGTAAGTTACTGGCATCCAGCTGACAGTAAGTTACTGTAAAATTTACAGCAACCCTTTTACAGTGTAAGGTATGGACATTAAAAAAAGCCTCAAACCACATTAATAAGATGCTGGTAGCACAATCTGATAGGTAGCATTTTTTGGTATCACAAATCGCCAGAACACCAGCTATAAATCGGAACTGATTTTTGGTTTTATTTTGGCCAATCTCCGTTCCAGAATTCCACACAAACTGCATTGCAATCATTTCTCAAAATGTAATTTTTGTGGAATTTTTATGAGGTCTGTAAAGAGGAGAAAATACTGTATCAGTCAGATCAAGCTCACTGTTCGCGATGCTCCAAAATTAAGGAAGACAAATGTGGGGATTTATATAAATGTATATTTGGGAGGAACTGACCATCTTCAGATATATTTCAATGGCATTTTCTTTTCATCTTACCGCCATTTAATGCATATTAAAGTAGTGTTTATTAGCACAACTGTTTTGTTTACAGCAGTAACCAAGGAAACGCTGTATCGCTGCTGTTCCATAAGTGCCACATGCTGTCAGAGAATGAATCTGCATTTTCATTCAGTCCATGTGCTGTTTTTGTTTTGTGTAAGTGTCTTATGTAGCATAATTTCACAAATCTAAAGTCAGACGATTCTGTTTTTGCTTGAAATAAATTTTAAACTTGAAATTATACAATCTAATCCAATTTAAAAACAACTGCTCATGTAACATGCATCTAGCACTACTGTCTTTTCAAAACAGATGAAAAAAAAAAGAAAATTATGTTGTACCGAACTCGTGACCCCAAAACTGAGGTACATACTGGACCGTGATTTCTGTGTACTGTTACACCTGTACAAGACGTTGATATTATGTTAAGTAACCTATCTTTGAGAAACTAAATTGCAATTTTTTGTAATTTTTTGCTCTGCAAACATAAGACAAACTCTGATTTATACTGACCCTCACACTACACCGTCTGGTACATGTCACCCTGGACCATATTTCCCATGTTCCATTTCACTATTCACACTTTCACCTGTAGCCAATCACACACACAATAAAAACGAGGCTCTAAACACAGTTCAGGGCAGAGTAATGTAAGCACATATCACTATCCTAGCTTCAGTTACTTTACAGAGCCTGCTCTAGGTTTCTTAGTCTAGTCATATTCTTGCCTTGCCTGCTTTCCTGTGATCAGATTCGTGCCTGTGTATTTTGGATTACCCTCTCGTCTTGCAGTTCTGACTCTGTTTGCCTCTGCCTGGACTTTTGACATGTACCTGGATTATATCTCTTTGTTTTGCCCTGTTGGATTACGTTCGCCATTGATTGACCCACACATGTTTACTGGACTACTCTTTTGTCTTACCCTCGATATACCCGTGTGCCATTGTCTGACCCTAGCCTGTTTAAAGCTTTGCAAATGGATCCACATGCCTCTCGAACTGTTCACTGCATAACAGTATAGCTCTAGAAAAGCAAATCTAATAATCATATATAACTGGCTTATAATGCTGTAAAGCTGTAAATCTATGCATATGCTTCATAAGAACTTTGGTTTTTGACTTGAATCTGTGTCTCCAGCTTGAGCACAAGAGCACACATACTGAACCAGCACCATGAATTTGAAATTAATTCATTCTAATATAATATGTGCCAACAGAGCATGTTTGAACTGGCACTGACAAAAATGAAGCTGAACAAGACTGTCATCGGATCCAGCGTGATACACATTCTTTATTCATGTAGGGACTGTCACAACAAATACCATTTCACGTGTCACTAAGGTAAAAACTTAATTTGTGTGCTGGGATACAGTGGCACACACAAGCAGCCATCTCACTCATCTATACATAGGGAAAACTAAATAAATCAGAATGTTTTAAATAATACATTCAGACTCCAAGAGTCTTTATAGCTGAGATCAGAACAGCAGTTTGACTTTTCTCCTGCATTTTACTGCTGGTCGCACAAAGGCTCAGTTTCAAAAATTAAAATTTGGTCATCATTTGCACACTCATGTCATTCCAAACCTGTATGATTTGCTTTTTGAGGATTGGAAACCTTGCTTAATTTAAACGGATATAAATTTCTGTCATAATTTACTCATCCTTAAGTTGTCATAAATCTGTAGTTTATTTCTTTTGTTGACCACAAAGAAGAATATTTGAAGAATGACTTTGACAGCATGGAAAAAAGAAAAAACACTATGTCGAAGTCAATGGCTACCATTTGGTTTCCATCATTCTTCAAAATATCTTCTTTTGTGTTGAACAAAAAATTTTAAATCATAAATTTTTAATAAGGGTGAATAAATTCTATATACGTATATATATATATATATATATAGTTCTAGACTATTTTAAATATTGTGCACTATATGGACTACATTTATGATACTTCGATGATGCATTTATAATGCTTTTGGTTACTTTTTGAAGCCAGAAAGCTTCATTATGTATTTATTAACTGAATGGAAATGAGTAACTAGCACAGTATTCAAACTTTCTTTTATTAATGTACTCTTAGAAGTCACACAAGTGTGCAACAACATGAGAGTGAGTAAATGAACAGAGAATATTAATTTTTGCCTGAACTATCCTCTAGTTCCCCATCGTGGTGTATGCTGTTTTAATAAGATAAGAAGGCCAGGTCTGTTCCCCACATTCATCTATGAATTTATGAGGTATTAATGGCCTTTTGGTTAACAGTGTGAAATTAGCTGGAGTGTTTTCACTGATAGCATCACTTTGCGTTGCCATCAGCCGAAATCTTATCAGGGATATCAGCATCCTATCTGTGTGCTGACCCGGTTTCATGTCTACAGCTCGCCGCCTGCCTATTCCTCTGAAACGCTTCACAAAACACACATTACAGTTCATTACCAGTTCAGGTTTGGCTAAATGAATGGATGCCATGGGACAGAAAAATATGTAGAGCATCCTGAAGGTTACAGAGACTAGAAAAATAATACTCATTGAAAAATAGCTCCCGTTAGGAATCTGAAGCATTCAGTGGAGCACTGCTATTTAACGTGCCACATTATGGATTTTTTTTTAATTACCTTTCATGCAGTGTGTAACACAGCTCTCTGTGAATGAAAACATTCTGCAAAGTTTTAAATCTGAAAGTGCACCGTGTATAAATGTATTGTCTCTCAAAAGAAAGAATAGACTCTGAATCATTGAAACAAGTCATTTTTTAAATGAATCCCAATCTATATCATGTTGACCTCAACGTGAAACATTAGGACATCGCCTGCACACCTGGTCTTCTTGTTAGTCTGAATGAAAATGCAATTTCATTCTTTGCCACTAGGTGCTGCTTTTGGAGCAGTAAAAATAGCTTCTTTAACGCTTTATAGCATCCTTGCAAAATGAAATGAAATTAAATGAAATTAAAAAGCATATCACTGATTTATAATAGAGAGTCATTATATAGATCAGTGGTACTGATCCCTAACTTCTGAATGGTAGTGTATAGATATTACATATTTTTTTAACAAAATTATTTTATAATACAATACAATGCATGTAAAAATTTTAGCTTAATAACTATTTTTTAATGTTATACATTTTGTTGAATAAAATAATATTTTTTCTATACAAATAAAATAATATAAATAAATGCCACTTGGTTAGTTTTTTTTTTTGTTATACAATGCAATGGCATTCAGACATTTATAAGTGCAGATAAAATGTCCAAATACTTTATGGGGTCACTGTACACTCTTAAAAATAAAGGTTCCAAATCCATTTGGGGTTCCAAAAGAACATTTCAGTGAGCAGATCTTAAAAAGAACCATTTTTCCCAAAGTGGATATTAAATACTCTAAATAACCTTTTCCAATATAATGAACCTTTTGTGCAGCTGACAAGTTAAGAGTTTCTACATGGAACCACTGACAGCAGTAAAGTATGCAACCAATCCTGTCACAAAAGTTCTGTCATGATCTTCTTATCAACATAACTGCTTCATACTAGGCGATACTTTTCTGGTGTTGATGAAGTGATGTTTCCGGATAGGTCTGTGCAGGTAAAATAAACACGGTTGGAAAACACTGTGAAAATATGCAACGATAACACAGGCGTGCATGCTTGGGGAAGCATTACAGTGTCTGTCATCACTTTTTCTTTTCCAAGAGGAAAACACTGGGATTGATAACATTTATAATGGATTAGGGTGTTTAAAAGCGAAGCCGAAAGCTGTGATAGCATCTCATTCCCATAGAAGGAAGAAGAAAGATAGAGAAATAGAAAATAATGTAGAAAGGCAAGGACGGGAGGAGAAGAAGATCAGAGGAGTTTTCAATTTTAGCTTGCATCTCCCCCATAAAATTCAGGGCCATCCGTGCATGGCCAGCGAGTGCCGCGTGGTTAATCCACGGTGCGAGATAAGTAGTCGGTCTAAAACAATCCAAATGGCGATTAATGGAACGCTTTGTGGATGCTGAGCAAGTCCATGTTTTATTCAGAGCCTCTTGAGAGCTATACTCACAGATAAATCACAGATAAAGACTCAATATAAAAGCCAATATTTTCATAGCGCCAAACAAGTCAGTGGGGACCATGTTGATTCGAAATCCATCTATTTCCCTGCTTAGATTCAGTCTATAGACACATTGCAGCACTCCATCGAAAGGGACGATGGATGTGTCTTGAAAGATCTACCCTATGTATTTTGTCTGTCCGTTATTTTTATATCTCTGAGTCATCCGGGATTTCACCTACAGACCAAGACGACGATTGCTGGATGTGGACACAACGCTGTTCTCTATTACCTTACATGAGATGTATGAAAATACACAGAGATCTCACGGAGGAAACCTGACCTGTGTAGAAGACTAAATTTTAACTGGAAGACAAAATCCATCATGAGAGAATTGCATTGTTAAAACAGGTATCACAACAGCTAACTAAAATAATAATAATAAAAAAAAACAGTGTCTTACTCAGTATTTTTGTTTTGTTTTCCAGTAAAAATTATCTAGAAATCCTTAAAACAAGATCAGTGTACTTGAAAAGCAAAACTGCTTATTAAGACTTGTTTTCAGAGAAAGTAAATCAGTGAATAATTTAAAATGTTTTAAGCATAAATATCACTAGTTTATTAGATTTACACTCTTAAAAGTAAAGGTGCTTCACGATGCAATAGACCTTTCTTTTTCTTCTTCTTTTTTCTGTATGGTTCCAAAAAGAACCTTTATCATCTGAAGAACCTTTCTGTTTCACAAAAGGTTCTTTGTGGTGAAAGAAGGTTCTTCAGATTATAAAAAGGTAAGAAAGAGATGGTTCTTTAAAGAACCTTTGACTGAATGGTTCTTTATTGAACCAAAAATGCTTCTGTGTCATTGCTGTGGAGAACCTTTAGGGCACCTTTATTTTTAAGAGTGTATGCTTAAAACCTGAAAAAAACCCCAATGGGATAGAAAAAATAAACTTCGTTAACTTTTCCACAAATACTGTTGTCCAACCTGATTCTTTTTCGTAAATTAGTTTTTTGATTGTTCATTTCATAAGTTGACTCACCTATTCATATGAGTCATCCTTTAATATTTCTGGAACTTAATTTTTCATCTTCAAAACAAATATTTATAATAAATAAGTATACTTATAAATATTTAAAAATGTAATGTTTTACTTTATTTAATAAATATTGATACTTTTTATGTATTAATATTCTAGTTATATAAAAATGGTGTTTCTATACATATTTTTATAATATAGTGAGTTTTCTTTTTAGGTTGGACAGGATGCCAGTACACAGTACTTGAACCTCCAACTTTAACTTTCTGAATACATAATGAAAGTGCACTTAAGGTGAATGTAAGTCTTGACTGCTAATTCTCACCTCCACCCACGTTACAGGCTGCACTGACTAAATCAGAGCTTGACTAAAACTTTTTAAAAGCCACAACATTTGTTAATAACTCAGTCCAGCTAACTACTTTTCAACAGAGTAGCTTCACTATAGACTGTTTTTGCTCTCATCAATAAGCCACCTTAAACACAATTCTACCACTTATAGCACCTTGCCGAGTCTTGTGTTCATTAGAAGATCAACAAAAATATCACACTTCTCTCGGCTTGTGAGAGGTAAAGGTTTCTCTCCCGCAGCTGTGATCGAACACACTACAGCATCAGCTGCACTTTAGACTGGTTAAAAATGTATTCTGAATTAACACTTTCTGACAGAAACATCTCGCTTGAGCATCTGTACAATAGAGAGTCACAGTATCGACTCGTGTTCTTTGAAATCCTCTGCTTTTTAAATATTGAGGAGGTCACTGTAGTGGATTCTTCCATCTTGTGGAAGTAAACAATAATAGTGTGATTCAGAAAGGAGAGCTTACACACACACAGAGAGAGAGAGAGAGAGAGAGACAAAGAGAGAGAGTAAAAAAACAGGACCAAGTAGAGACAAGCGACGAAAGGAAAATATGTTTGTCAGCAGTATCTCGGCCATACATCTTGGCGTAACATCCAGGGGGTTTTGGGGGTGTAATAGCAGGATACGGATTGGAAATGAGCGAGTGAGAGAACAAACCATGAATTTCAAAAAGACTCGAGGAGGTGAGGATCCGAAGAAAGAGAGAGAAAACCAGCAGAGCCTTGGTGTAGCTTAAATAGAGTTGGAAATAACTCAAATTAGCAAGAATATTTTGTTGTTGTTGCTTTGTTTGGGGCTTTCTTTTAAGAAAAAGTCATTATTTCATCTGTTCAAAAAAAAGGGTTAATCTTAATTTTGTCAACGAAAATGGTGTTAAACTAGTTTAGACATAAATATACATTATGAAAAATGAGATGCTTTTAATTAAAACATACTTTAGATGAAACTATGACTAAAAATAACACTTAATAGTGCTGTCAAACTATGAGGGGGCCTACAAGCCATAATTCACTCTGGCACTCTCACACACTTACATTATCCATTCACATACATGCATTTCTACTCACACACACACATACAGTCTCCATTCACATACTGTACATACATTTCTACTCTCTCTCACACACATACATTCTCCTTTCACATGCATGCATTTCTGCTTTCACAGACATACATTCTCCTTTCACATACATGCATTTCTGCTTTCACACACATACATTCTCCTTTCACATACATACAATTCTACCTTTTTTGCTATCCATCACTTTCTGTTTAAGCAGGAAGTCACTCTCAGACCAGAAAATACAGGTGCAAGACTTGCTCAGCTGTTTCTTACAATTTTACAACGATGCTGTTCAAAGTCATCCTGTTTTCTTTTCAAGTACATATTTTAAGTTTGTGTGTGTGTGTGTGTGTGTTTGCAAAATATGATTGCATGAACAATATTATTGAAGAAGGAAAATCTAGACAAAAATAATATACACTACCTTTTAAAATACTGGGGTCAATAAGATTTAATTTTCATTTGATTTATTTAATACTATTATCCCCATTGTTTTAATTTATTAATTTTTTACTGTTTTCAATGTTATAAAAAAACATTATGGTGCTTAATATTTTGTGGAAACTGATGCATTTTTTCAGGAATTGTTGGTTAATATTTGAAACAGAAATCTTCTGTAAAATTATAAATATATTTACTGCCAATTTTGATAAATTTGCATAAATAAAAGTATAAATTTTATAATAAAACCTTTAAATGGTAGTGTACATATGTTTGATTAAATATTCAATTAACTGAAATGCCATTTTGGTCAAATTGACTAAAATAAATTAATTTGACATGATTAAGTATTTACAAAATGTAAAAGATATTCACTAAAATAGAAAAACTAACTAAATCAAAAATGTGTAAAAATAAAAACTGGCCAGAATATTCACCTAAAAAAATCTATTATTTTGTGTTCCACAGAACAAAGTAAGTCAACTTCAGATTAGGGTTAAGTAAATGATGACAGAATTCTCTTTTTAAATATATTGGATGCATATGACAGACTGACAATAAACCAGACCAGGTGGCCAAAAGCAGACTTCACAGGCTCCTATCACAGCGTGGCTAATTTTTGAAGCGGCTCAGGCTATTAGAATGCATAGCAGTCTATTAATGGAGATTCTGTGTTGAGTAATGAGTACAGAGACGGGAGAAACACCCAGGAGAGGCGGCCATCTTTTTAACCCACTTTTTAAAATTCACTCGGCCAGACGTGGGGAGCCTGCATGGAGCCCACATTCAGCGGTGAGAAAATGCCTGTCTAAGCTTAATGAAATCAGCAGGACTTCAACATCTGAATAAGAAAACAAACCAGGAAGCAAGAAAGCTGAGATTTAAGGGGGATTACGATATTCCGACAGTCAGCAATTCATTGAGAAAGGCGAGGGAAAACCGAAAAACCAAAAAACAACTTTTTTCTCTCGTGACCAGCACGAGCGCCTGAGGCACAGTCAGTTTATGCATGTGTAGAAAATGGAAGTTACAGTCGTATTTCAAGCTTTAAGAACTAAAAGCCACCGGCAAGCTTTTCTGAGTTGTTCTGCTGGTAACTAAGTCACTTCACTTCAACAGCATCCATCCACCCTCGCTTTCTTCACTTACGAGACGCGCTCATGCTGTTTACATGCTCCACCACAAAAAAGGAGAATGTAATGGGTCAAAAAGCCCTCGAGATAACATCTTCATTTATCGCAAGCTGCAGCAAGAGTGCATTTCTGTAAATAAATTGCAAATGCACATGACAGTGAAGTTGACTGAGGAATGATTTTTTTATGCTTTCACAGCCGATGATTCAACAAGTACAAAAGTCTTTTTCACTGCCTCTGTTAAAGAAGCAGATAAAAACAAAATACAGCTAGATATTTTTTTTTCTTGACCATGACAAGGCAAGCCAATACAGTGGCTAAAAAACAAGATTCTTTTTCTAATGGTCCATGTGAGACAATAGTTTAGCCCTAACAAAAAATGTAAAAAATAAAATAAAACTCACCAAGGCTGCATTTATTTGATTTAAAATACAGTAATTTTGTGAGATATTATAACAATTTACAATAACTTTTCTATTATTTCTATAATATATTTCTGTCATGGCAAAGCTGAATTTTACTAATATGTTGATTTGCTGCTCAATTACTAAAATTAATTACTTTGCTCAATTATTGATATCTAATCAAAATAAATGCATAATTACTATGTATTATTATCGGAGCTGAAAGCATTTGTTTCTGCTTAATATTTTTGTGGATAGCATGATAAATGCTTTTTTTAGGATTATTTGATGAATAGAAAGTTCAATGATATATTATATAAATATAAATTTAGTTTAATGCATCCTTGAATTTAAATAATTAACATTTTAACAAGGATAAAGAGAAAAAATTGCTTTATGACAATAATTCGAAGATTTCTGGACTGATAATAAACTCTCTCTCAGTTTTTTTTTCATATGCAACCTACAGAACATTCCACAATGGTTTGTAATTTTCAATCTGTTCTAATTCACATAGATGGCATTTGATGCATGTTCTTTCATCAAAAAGATGGATGTCCTCGAGACCTTTATGATTTGGAACGCATGCAAAGTATGTACACAATAATTATAAAGCTATGCTTTCCAGATAAAGTGCTCTTTTGCAGACATCTTGGAGATATATGTGTGCTTACTAGAGACTGGGCAAGTGACAGAAACACTCTCACACTGGCCCCCTGGCAATCCATCCTTATTGGTGAGCCCTGAAATATGATATCTTCAGAAAAGAAAATCAATGAATGAAATAATGGTTCTTGTTCTTTACCTCTGCATAGTCTTTTATATATATCGACCACAGCCTTTAGTCTAACCAACTTCTGCAAAGTTTCCTTGCCAGAAGGAAGTTCAAAGGGTCAGACTAAACTGTCTGTCATTGCATATTTTGCAAAGCAGTATCTGACTCTATCGCTATCTTGATATTGTGACAGGATGATAAGGACTGCACTGCATTTGTTATGAGTCATGGGGACACACAATTACAAACTGCACTGCATTTGTTATGAGTCATGTTAGAAATGTTTCATTATCAATCTACTTCCTTAATATAAAGACCCAAGTATAAGTAAGAGATTTATTGGCTTCCTTGAAAAGACAGGAGTCTATTATTAACCTCTTATTTTTCCAGTTGTGACGATATTAAAGATTTCAGCTTTAATGAGTGTCCACTGACGTCGCTAACACCACATGCTGTGGCAAACCAGACACGTTTCATATCAATTATGCTGAAATATTCTCACAGAGTCTCTCAGGGTCTCTCTAGTAAGATTACATCACCAAAAAGCCCATCAGAGACACCCATCTGTCCCGTCCTGTATCCAAAAACATGACAAAGAGCAAACGAATAGCTAAATCTTTTGTAGTGTAAACAGTTGTGCCCATTTCTGACTTCTGTCAGGACACATTTGTGATGAGACGAGGCTTGTGAGGGTCGATGAGATTATAGACGACAATCTTTTTTTCTGCTGACGTGGAGCTGGACAGACTTTCAGGAATGCTATGTGATGACTGTGGGGATACGGCAGGGATAGAGTAAATGTGATTAAATACACCCTTTTTCCCCTTAAGTTCATTATACTGAGCAAAAAGTTCACCACACAATTTCATGTCTGCTTTATTTTTTGATGTTAACGTGCATACAAACATAATTTTGGGAGCGTTTATAGACTATATAATTGTTAGTGTAATTGGACATTTACGTCACAAGGGCATCAATAGTTATAATTGGAAAGAGTTTGACTGGAAAACAAAAATTACTTTTTTAGAACGCCATTGGTGATATCAAAATTTGTTAATGGGCCAGAAGCAGAGAAATTTTGGGGCAGGGTGTGGAAAAGGTAGGAGATCACACACATATTTTGAGAATGCCAAAAAAAATCTACATTTTGACATGGGGTAAAGGTTGAAATTATAAAAATTCTTCATATAGACTTGCCTTTTACACCCCTGTTTTTCTTCCTTAAAGGGATACCCCATGATTTATGTAGTAAAAACCAGAGATATATTCTGCATGAACTCATTTTAAGTGCTAGAAAAACCATAACAATTAACTGGATGAAGCCACGCCCTCCAAAATATGTCAAAGTGGACAGAAAAACTTGAATATTTTTATAGAATGGAATATATATGGAGACTGCCCAACTCCAAATGAAACTGGACATTTGTATACAAAGGTGGACACCTTTTACTATGTATTTGGATGAATTGAAAATGAACTGATCAGTAAGGAAACTTGATTTTTTTCCCTGTTGTATTATTTGTCAATATTGTATGTGTTTTCTTTCTACTATTCTTATTTATTTGTATCATTTCTATTCTTCAAGTCACCGCTTTTGTCAAGGAATGTTTAGTTTATTGTTTGCAATTTGCTTTAATCTATAAAAATAAAGTAAAAAAAACTAATTAGACATTTACTTTTGGTAAATAATTATATTTGTGTGCATTTTAGTTATTCTCATAATTGATTCTGGTATTCACTAAGAGTTTTTAAATGTTGTCATAACTGTAATAAGTCTCATATGCTCATTAAAGCTCAAATTAGAGAAAAAAAATAATACAAACTTGGTAAAAAAAAAAACAAACTGAATTAAATGCAATTTAAAATAATTGTTTCATAGTTTAAAATATTTTAAAATGTAATATATAAAGTAGAATTTTCAGCATCATTCCTGCACCGTGTTCGCCAGTCTTAATGATGTAATCATTATAATTATTAATAACAATAGCAGTTCATAAGAGTTCTTCACAAGTATAAGTGCGTGAGTTTTAGATGAGCACTTGAGTCTTATATCGACACTCATCTGTAAATATTTAGGGAATTGGAATGACTTATTATAAGCAATTCAACAGAATTATGTGAAAATGACTGATAAAAGACTTATTTATAGTGCTCTGGGAGGTTGATCATAAATGGATATGCTAATACACTACAAAAGGAAATTATAGAATGATAATTCAAACCTCTCCTTTGATGACACAAAAATACACTCTTGTGCATTAATATTCATATTGCACCCTTAATATTCGACTTACATTCATGCATAAGCATTTCATGCTAATTGGTAATGTGGCACTAAAACGATCTTCGCTTGCATGCACACCAAAAGTAGCTCTTAAGTTTCTCTGAGAAACTTCAGATTTGTCTGTAGTTTGCTCTTTCCAGAAACCAAAAGAAATACTGACAAATATGATTGCATATTTATTCAGTATTTTTTAAAAGTTCAGTTGAGTTTTTAAATAAAAACTTTAATTACTTAATTCATTTTTATGCTTATAGTATCCTACTTATAACTTAGCAATGTAAATCTCTAATGGAATCAGTTTACAAGTAATTTCAGTTATTATATTAGTCACGTCCCACAAGAAGAATGTAATGAAAGTTTAATAAAGTACTGCAGGGATGACATATTTTCATAGGTCAAACCCTGTAAATTATCCTTTTATTTATTCATTTAATTACTTTTTTAAATATTTTATTTTGTTAAATGCTTTTAAAAAGGTCCATGGTTAACACAAGCTCAAGATATTTACACATTTAATTCTACAATATAAAATACATCACTAATACCCCATTCATGATTTTTCTTTTAAGATTTTTACTTGAAAAAGGCTTGTTGTTTGCATGTAGCCAAATGGACTACGGAAGCTGTCAGGGACATTAAATGTCGTAACAGCTAACAAATAAACAACAACTCAATAGTCCACTTTCACAGCCTCGCTGGATTTATAATTGCGATCTTACAAACTTTTTAAACCTTAAACCTTTAAACAAAGACTGAAAGAGTTGTTTGTTTGGTGATGGTGACATCAAAGTCATGCAATAGTTTGTTATAGGCTACATTTATCTTTTTTACTTCTGCCAATTTAGGCTTCAAAATTCATAAAAGTTGTGTTCATTTGTAAAGACTACCATGATAAACAAAATGTGAAGGAATCATAAACCTTTCTTGGACACAGAGCTTAAATTATGCAATAATTCAACAACCAATGGAAAAATCCTATTGTTTTTATCAAGGGAACAAGGTGATGATAACTTTTTGACTTGAACTATAAAAATAGATCCATATTTTAGACCACTTAACCCTACCTTAACTTAACAACAATCTTATTAACTATTAATAAGCTAAAATGCCAATTCTGCATCCTTTTTGATTAGATTTTTTAAAATCCAGCAACTGAACTGGGATTTATTAGGAATTCCCAATTCAATTCATAATGGCGCCCGAGCAATTTCTTCAACAGAGCTATTGTGAACTGTGCTCCGTATCCTATTTGTTGGAGGTGAGAGGCTAGATTGTCTCTCGCTACAGGTCCTCTGCCCTCCCCGGTTTCCCTGTCACCTCATGCCTGATGAATCTGTGTTGTTGATGTTTTCTGGAACTCATTTCTCCAGCCCTGGAGGTTAATTGTCTCTTATTGATTAAGAGCGTGGCCTGGAGAAGCTCAACTCATTGGCACCGATGCACATCTTCACCATGAGGCAGGGCCCTGAACCTCGTCACTCCAGGGAGGACTGTTCCATCCTGGGCTTGCCCCACAGGGACCCGAACCCCTGACCAGTAATATCTTGTGTCGAACAGCCTGTGGAATTGCTCTAGGCTGGTCTTACTCACTGTGAAGAAAAAGGAGCAGGCCACGGGAAAAGTCATTCTCAGCCACAGCGGGCGTGAGAGACCCTGCTAGCCAGTGCTGTCCTGGACTCGCTGTGAAGCTGTCAATCTCTCCAAGATGACACTCAATGACGGGCCTGTCATAGTTCATCACGGTGGATTGAGACACAGGACCCTGAGCGCACATTACAGACGACAACTCTACAAGTCTAGACTGAAAATGTTTATCAGGCAAAGGCAAAAAAAGAAAAAAGAAGCAAGACGCAGCCCATAAGCATCGCCTTCGCAGAAAATATTTCCATCTTTTTGTCCTCAAAAGAGAAGCAACCTTGCAGTAAATAAACGAAAATGCAATTTATCTTCTCCACGTCCAACATATTGGAGAGCAACCGGCTGTCACAGAGAATACACACAAAAAACACCGTTTTCCTTATTCCATCTATCAGGTTTAAAGAATAGGTCATCCAAAAAATGAAAACTCTGTCATTGAATCACCTCACATGCTTTTTTTGTTATTTTTTTTTCACATCATCACACAAATTTTTTTGAGAATATTTAAGCTTTTCCCATGCAATGACAGTTCATACTAGCACCTGGTTTGTCAAGTATCTTAAAAGTAGAGTATACGACCAGGTTTGAAGCCATATCATAGCTTTGTGTGAGAAACAGACTATATGGTGTTTTGATTTGATTTTGAATTTGAGTAAAGTTTTGAAATTAAATTCAAATACATTCATACTTTTCCCTGAGCTTGTCTGAGATTTCCTTTATTTTATTTTATTTTATTATATATATTATATTTTATATTTTTAGACCAATTTAAAGAATAGCATATGCTATATAATAAAACTGTAATATCAGCTTTTTGTGCATTATCCGTCATAACAACAACAACAACAAAAATATTATCCAATTAGCTTATCTGTATTGACAGTCATTTTTAAAAAGTTACCTTTCCATTTTGAATGATATACAGAATGAATATATTTATATTTCACATTTCTCTGACCTTGTCACAAAGCATTCAGGAATCACCGTTATTTAAGTTTAGTTTAATTTATATTTAATTAAATATTTTAAATTGTATTTTATTTTATTTTTGTTCTTCATCGGAAAAAAAACAGCAGAATACAGGTTTTGAATAAAAGGATGATTAAATAATGACAGCACTTAAATTTTATAAACTACTGCCTTAAATAACAGTGATCTGAATCAAAAAGCCTAATCTATAATTACAGTATTGGATAGAAGCAAAAAATGTCCAATGCTTGATCAGTGGACGCTATGATGAGTTTCCTCTTTATAAAGCTCTGCTCCCTGTCCACCCACAGCCATCTGCTACGCTCGGCTTTGGACACACAGCTTGGCATTTTGTCCGTGCTGGCAGCTCACCGTGGCAAAAACTGTACTTGCCCATGTTCCTTACAGTCGTCGGGAAAAAAAGTCATATATACAAGAGTGACAAACATGATGAGCATGTTTGTGTGTGTGTGTGTCACGACAGAAGCAGAATAACTCCTCAGCTTGCTTTAAAGACATTACTGCCATTCAAAACCAAAAAGTGTGAAACTGTGATTCGCGGTTGCGGGTGTGCTTTCAGACAACAGTTCTATAAACAAGAAGTTATAGAAAGTTACTTACATTTCAAAGACAACATGATCAGCTATTCGTGTTAGTTTCACTTCTTCAACGGAAAGTGTTTAATAAAAATATTATGAACCACATAATAATCACATAATATGTGGTACTTAACATACACTAAATATGATATAAATTATTTAATATGCAGAAATGGATATTACAGCTGCATGCAACTAAACATTGTTTTAAACATTTGCAACACCTCAGGAATGAGTAGAAAAATGAAATGTTCTTCTATACGTCTCTTAGTGGCATTAATATTACTAAAGAATTTTCCCGACAGACTGCATTACAGATAGTGATACGGAAGGCTTACCAAGCCAATGCTCTCCTGTTATCTTGCCAAATCCTTCACGATAAGCCTCCCAGTCACGGAAAAAGTTAACAGAGCCATCTTCTCTGCGTTGAATCACCTGGAAAAAAAAAAAGAAAAGAAAAAAATTTAATAGTTTTACATTTAAACACACTGTTATCAATATTATATTCATACAGAGGTGATATATAAACTGCCTACAATAGGAAAATTATTATAGACACCGCTTTAACGCAAACTGTAGCCTTCCCTGAGTAATTTAGCCCTCAGAATGGTAAAGTTACAACATCTATCAGCAGGAATAATCCTCATCCTTCAGACTAAACTGCTTCAATGAGAGATGAATGATATATTATCATATGATGGATATTACATTTTTTTTTTACTATTTAATATATATATATATTTTTTTCTTTTTTTATTGTTTTTTTTATTTTGTGTATGTTCATTTAAAATTTTTACCATTAGATTACACTTAGATTCGCCATTGTCTAACACTCACATAAAATTAGTCTTTACAAAACATTAAATATACTAAAAAATGATATCTTTAGCAAATTGTAAAATTAACATGCATTTTTAAACAGTATATTATAATGTTGCAATTTCTAAATTCACTTGTAGCACTTGTAGCTTTTAGTCTTTTATTTTTATGTTATTTCATCAAAACAGTATAAAATTTTTAAATCAGCTAGTTATTATTTATTAGTCATAATATCTTATCAAAAAAATTGTATCAACTTATCTGAATTGGCTAGAATTTTATGCACCATCCATCTATAATTTTTAAGTTAACTTTCAATTTTGAAATAAATACAAATATACTTCCACTTCACATTTCTCTGTGCTTGACTAAAGGCATTCTGGGATTGTTACATTAAAATCCTCTCAAGCAGCTCCCTAGGTTTTGGAACACAAAGTTAGACCCATGACCATTATCAGACAGGCAAGCACAGCATTATCTTGTCATATCTTATGTCAACCCTCTGCTTGCTTCTACTTAAAAACAGAAAGCTAATGAATCCTTGTGAAACCTGATTCAGTCTCTAGGTAGCTAACACACACGTCTCTTTCCTGCAGGTACATCCTTTGTCTTTGGTATGCAGATGTATTCTTTACTCTGAGAAGAATGAAGAGGAAACATAAAATGACTGGAGATGGATATTTCAGGAGTGTGGTGCAGAGGACACATGTAGACGGGTCGGGGTCCTCAAGGGAAAGGTGACACATACGTGGAATTCAAAGTGAAATTCAGACACTAATTGACTCCTGATCCTTTTATAGAATTAATCAGGCAGGCCGTGGATCAATGGCTGTTGAAAATGCCAGCAAAGGAGAAGTCTTGCCATCAATGTAAATGAGCCAAGCACAGCGCCCTTCTCACTTGCTCACCAGTGCCTGCCAAGACGAAAACACACATGCCTCCAGGGACAGTTCCCAGAGGAACACCCTCACCTAAACGGGAGTCAGGAAGAACTCAAGGAACTCAACACTCAAGGAAAACCACTTTCTGACCTCAGTTAGAAATAATACAACCATCTACCTGTTTATCAGATGACATTGATGTCAACGTGTTTGTTTAAAATAAGCCAAGAATTTAAGAGGTATGCAAATATTACTTAGCATGAATATTTCATTAGGAATTAATAATAATAGTTCGGAATAGTTCACTTTTACTGTATGTCAAATTTCACACCCTCGTGTCATTCCAAACTTTTATCAGTTTTATCAATTACATTTTTAAAGGATTATTTGACTCAGTAGTAAAAATGACAAATGCACAATAAAACTACTAAAAATGAAATTACAAAAAAATGTATACTCTCATAATACACTGCTTTTAATACAGTTATAAAAAAAATGTTTTCTATTAGTTAATTTCTCTTGGTTCATTTCTCTCGGTTCATGTCAAATTAATTTTGATAAATAAGTCGCACCTGACTATAAGTCGCAGGACCAGCCAAACTATGAAAAAATTGCGACTTATAGTCCGGAAAATATGGTACTTTGCGCAATCAAATGCTGCCACATGTGAAAATCATGTTTGTGTCACTAGAAACGCATGGATTCACATACTCACGTAGGAGTTTCAGTGCTTAATATACTGAAAATGATTTTTTTCTCATTAGAGGAGTTTATGTTTAGCTAAGGGGCTTTATGTGTGATAACAGACAACACAAGAAGACCTGTGAGTGGGACCTTCCGGGCATGTGATCTTGGAAAACATAGCCGCTCTCTCAATAAAACATGCCAACACTCTGTGCAGGTGCTTTGGGCCGCATTCAAAATTAATGGATGTGGCTTGACTCTGAATAAATCCTTTCATTGGTTCCCCTTCCAATCCGCAGAGCAACCAAAAAGATTTGAATTATTCACCATAATCTCTGTAAATGAACACTGAGTCACCTTTCAGCAGTGGGCTCACTTAATCTTTATTGTACCTCGAGTATAAAACAGGTAATTAAAATACAGGGAAATTTTCGTGTTCCGATAAATATTTCATAAGTGCTGCTCTGAATATTCCCACCGGTGCAGCATGAGCAGACTTCAAGCGAGGCGCCGTTTAGATGGTGGAAAATCAGATGCATATTTCAGGTGGACACATTTTGAGGCATTCCTAGGGTTCAGAGAGGGGATACTGGGGGTGACCGATGGCTCCAGGCCTGTTATGTCAATGCACAGCCGACTAAAAACATTTGATGCACTAAATATATGCAAATAAAGATTCTTCATATTCCGCTGTCTCCACGAAGGAGCACAGGGCCTCAACAACAATTTTCAGCCAGCTCGGTTTTGGGCAACTCTCTTCAGCTGGGCCCACGACCATCCTGCTGCCTTCCTCTCTGCTTCTATGCATCATTTCCAAGTTTTGGACTTCACACTCTTCTCTTTCCTTGTGGGTTCCACTCCATTGCCTGTTTGGTGACGTTTTCAGGGATCTTGCACAGAATGTGACCTATCCAGCCCCATTTCCTCTTTCATATTTCTTGGCCAATAGGCAGCTGATCTGGAGTTTGAGAGCTTTTCTGGCAATCTAATTTGTACTATATATAATGGGGGCAAATGTTAATAAAGGTCCGGAGTTTGTTTGTGGGTGTTTTTGACAGCCTCTTGAAGAGATTAGGGCTATAAATTTTACAAATGTATTTTTGTGTAGGACATATCGGAGCAGGCTGTCAGACTATATAGGGTAAAATACACCATCAAACCTGTAAATGGTAAAATAACTTAAAATCAATACATGAGGCTGTCAAAATCAAATAAATAATACACGTTTTTGCTAAATACATGTATACGATAATAGCTATATATAATATTTTAATTTAATGAAAACGATATATATATATATATAAACATTTTCGTTACCTAAAAAAGTAAAATAAAGCAGGAAAAAAAATATTTTATTTTAGCTAGCTGTCAAAGCAACATTTCTCATTTTTATTTAGCTTATTTTGATTTGCTAAAATAACTTACAAATTGAAAGAACTATATATAATTATATATTATATATAATTAATTGTATATTTATTTATCTTATTATATAGATATAGATATAGAAATAACTACTAACTTTGACACTTTACTAACATTAAACAAATAAAAATCTTGAAAAAAAAAATCACTTTATTGTAAGTCACTTTAAAGCATCTGCAAAATGACTAAATGTAAATGTAAACAGGATGGTAAATGTAAACATTAAACATAATTTTAAAAAATTAAGTGTAAAATTAAAAAGACAACAAAGGACGTAAAAAACAAAAAAATGATCCAAACGATTAATAAAACTAGGGATGCACCAAAATTTCGGCCACCGAAAATTTTCGGCCGATAGACTTTTATCACCGAAACAACACGGCCGAAATGTTGTGATGACGCAAACAGAAACCGCGACCTGCACGTGCACCTGCATAGCGCAGACCATGAGCTCCATGCGACATTCACTTAACACCAGTGAGAACATTCTCTCTCTTCGTATTCCTTTATTCGCAGCACTAAAGCGTCTCCTAACAAAGAGATTAAGACGGACCACGAAGTGAAAACAAAGAAAAGTACAGTCTTATAGAGTCTGTTAGCACACGTCTCACTGAGATCTTTTCGGATCCTCTGCACTTCATCGCGAATGTGCTTGATCCGCGTTATAAAGACCATTACTTGGATGCGGAAATAAGGCAGCGTGCACGAGAAATGATCCAGGCCGCGCTGGAGGCGGAGAACCCGTGTGGAGACGGAGAACCCGTGTGGAGACGGAGAAGCGCCAAGCGCAGGAGACAGATCAGAGTGCAGAAAAAAAAGACTCGTCTCTGCACCAGATGAGGGGCATGCACCATCGTTGTCTGATATGTTCAGTGGAATTCTGCAAGAAAGTGCCTCAAATAATAATAATACGTTGGCTATTTTGTTCTTTAGGCTACTATATATATATATACACACACACACACATACATAATATCAGATTGTAGCCATATTTATGCTAGATTTTCTGCTAGATTTCTGCTTTAATTTGATAAAAATGTTTATTTATGCCCTGGCCCTATTTAAATACACTCTCTCAAATATTTCTCAAATGTCAGGCAGATGACAAGCTCAACTGCTCAACAGCTAGATGGTTATCTGTCTGAAGTCCCCATCCCCAGAAGTGATAACAGTCTTGCCAAATGGAGAAGTAATGCACTTTCTAGTCCTACATAGAACAATTTCAAATGCACTTCACCTAAATGCACTTTGTTTTTATGAGAGAACTGTTCATTTTAAAACCTTTCTGCAGGCCAGTACGCCTGTACATTATTATTAAATATACACATGAGTGGGATACATTTTTAGTTTGAATTTTATTTTATACTGTGCATTGTTGCAATGTGCTTAATAAATATTTGCATCATTTGTAATTATGTATTTTTATGTTTTTTTTTTTTTGTAATTGTAATTATCTTTGAAACTTTAATATTAATTTATGCAATTGCAATGTCTTAATTTTAGTAAAGTTAGTACACGGTCATAGCAATAAATGCAATGGTACTAATAATTGGCATAATTTCTTTCGGTGTTTCGGTTTCGGTTTTCGGCCTTGGTTTTCTCTTTTATGGTTTTCGGTTTCGGCAAAGAATTTTGATTTCGGTGCATCCCTAAATAAAACCTATACTCTAATACTCTCACTGACACTAAAACTACACCGATATGTAACATTAAATATTAGCACAGCATATCATTACATGTAACTAAATATATAAATAGTTACATTCAAAATAGTTAATATTAATAATAATATTTTACATGTGATTGTTTTAATAATTGAAATAATGAAATTATTGACAGCCCTAGTAAGGATGTTAATCAATATTATTATCATGTGGTCATAAACAGAAGCGAACCACTGTGTACTGCTTTTGCGTTTGTTTTCCTCCGTTCATCTATTTCCGTTAGCCCAATTCCAGAGCCAGACTCCAGCTGATGTGTCCCAAAAGCAATTTCTCCAGTTACAATGAATCTCCAATGGCAGCAGAGCACACGGCGGCAGACGTGAGTCCTTCGACGCAGATGAGGCTCAGCTCCAGGTCGCTGCATCGGGCCGCAAACGGTCACACACTTTGTCTGAAGCGCTAACGTAGATGGATGACCTTGTTCCACGGGAGACGAGAAGTTCTTCAGTTTCACAATTGCCACAGACTCGCAAGTGCACAATTCAGACAGAGAATGAGCCGGACAATCTTCCCTCCTTAAGACAGTTCACTTGAGTCACTCGCTCAGAAGGAAAGCGGCCTTAAGAATCGTCTTGCTATCTCTTAATTATCTATGCTTTGATTTGCGGCACAACGGCAGACGGCACACAGCGAGGCCCGGGGAGTTCTGAAACTCCTCTAGCGAGCTGGTAAAAATTAATAATCGTTCTCAGAGGCTGAACCTCTCTCATATTAGCTGAAGTATTTCATTTGCAGTCAATGTAAGATAGGGGAGTGTGTGAAAGATTAAAAGGAAAATGAGAATTGTGTTGAATATTCAGAAATGATGGGAGTGTTTTGGCTCCCTTGAGCGAATTAGATTACGAATTTATTTCACCGTTTTGCAGCCGATGGCTAGGTTTAATTCTAAAGAAGAGGAAAAGAAGTGAGAGTTTATTGGTCTTACAACGGTTCTATAATATCTGATTTATCTTTTGGAGTGCAGGTAATGACCTCTGTAATTTCTCAAGAGATATCCTTTGTAATCTACCTCATTTTTCATTGTTTTGCTAGGTTGGTTAGAAGAGAGAACTAATTATCCACAGGCCAGATAAGACATGGGGGAGACCAAATCTTGTTGTCAGTGTTTTCTTGCAGATGATTCTTTATTTGTGAAAGACACATCCAATAAAGCCTTCAAAAAAAATGCACGTTTCCACTGTCATTCTAAGAAATATAGTTTATTTAACAGTGGGGCATGTTGCCTCAGTAGAACCGGCTATTAAAACACCTATTACAACAAATATTTTAATGAATAAAATGACAACACATAAAATGATGACACACAATAAAAAAATGAAATTATGTAGCTGACTCTTATTTTATCAGTTGATAAAAAAGTGGCTGTGTGATTGATAAGAAAAATGCTAATTACATTATATATTTTTCCTAAATGCTACGGATATTATATTTTATATAATACTACTACTAATAATAATAGGAGGATGCAATATCTCTATTCTTCTACTTATTATTATTATTATTATTATTACTTAAAGTAATAATTACAATTATTATTATTATTATTATTATTATTATTACTATTATTATTAAAATACATTATAATAAATTATACATTTTTATAAATAATTTAATTTAATTTAAATTATTTTAAAATGTATTTTAATTTTGCTAAAACAAAATATATATATATATATATATATATATATATATATATATATATATATATATATATATATATATATATATATATATATATATATATATATAATAAAACTACTGATTTGGCCTGTAAAAAGTGGTTTCAGAAAGCAAACATCAACACAAATAACTGTTTGTCCTATGTCCTGGCATCAAATTTGATCAAAAACACAGTCAATGACATGCAGCACTGTAAAATAAAACACACAAACAACATGGGCCATGTATAATTTAGCCTCCTTAATGAAATGCATAAAAATACTTTGCATGCAGAACTGGATCTTTAATATCCACCGAGTGACAGCGAAAACAGACTTCTGAAAGAAATCAGTGACCTTTTATTTGGACACCAGACAAAACCTGTAATTAAAAAATGTCCTAAACTTCAATGATACGCTTTTTTCACATTTATTAACCGCACATGTTGCAAAATATACAAATACTGTCACTCCTTTAGGTAAACAGCCTTTCTGAGCTTGTAGTGGAACATTTGTGGGCTATAAACGCTGCAGCAGTGTGGGCTGTTTTTCACTAGGTACTGGCAGGTTTGGTTTCATATTGCTGAGAGCAGAGAAAACAACCCTGCTGCAAAAAATATCTGAAATCAAATCATGTCGTTCGTTCATATTCCCCATTGAGATCCCTCCCGCAGCCAGCAGTTGCACAACAGACCGCTGGTAACAATCTGCTGGGCTGGAACAAGAGAAGACATTCAGTGCCAAAAAACACAGCCTCCTCCTGTCACTCTGACAGAAAACAGAGTCTGACCACACACAGGGCAAAGAGGTGGAGGATTTGACAATGGTCTCCCCGAGGGCTGTCAATCAACAGAGGTATAAACTTGTGGCATCTCCACCTCTGGTTGCACTGGCGGAGGGTCAGAGGCGGTGACTGAGCGCCCTTAGAGCGCCACAGATGTGTCCGCTTCCAGCAACAGCAATACTGTCCGTCATCTGTATTGTTCCAAAACTAAAAATCGATGTTGACGGTACACAACATGAGAGAGCAGTTCAGAGCGGCTTAATGAGCAATTAATATGGTCGTATTAGTGATAAGTCAGCACAAGGATTTTCATTGACAATTTATTGGTTTTCCTTCAATTTGTTTCATCTTAAGAGTAGTCTAAAAAGTATTTAATTTATACTTCAAAATGCTCTAAATTACATTATATGACAAATTATTGCATTATGCTTTTTCTAAGAAACACATTTCACAAAAAGATGTTTGTTAGCCCTAGTCAAAAAAAAGTCATATATTTATTTCATATTAAGTATAGTTCAAAATATATTAACATATTTACTGACATATCACGGATATAAAAATAATAATTAAACTTTATTTGGAGTACTACCTATAAGTTGCACCAAAGTAAAAGTCGCATCAGTCCAAAAATACATCATGACGAGGAAAAAAACATATATAAGTCGCACTGGACTATAAGACGCATTTATTTAGAACCAAGAACCAAGAGAAAACATTACCGTCTACAGCCGACGGTATCAGAGGGCGCTCTATGTCTTCAGTGTAGACTACAGGAGCACTGAGCAGCATAGAGCGCCCTCTCACGGCTGGAGACGGTAATGTTTTATCTTGGTTCATTTCTCTCGGTTCATGTCAAATTAATTTTGATAAATAAGTTGCACCTGACTATAAGTGGCAGGACCAGTCAAACTATGAAAAAGTCCGGAAAATACAGAGGAGTATAAGATCTTTGAATAATAGAGTTTTAACAGTTTTTAAATGCAAGATATTTTAAGTGTACCAAAAGTATACTTGCATCAGTTTCCCTTCAGCGCAATTAAATATCCTTCAGTATATATTTAGTTGGACTTCTGTACTACTTCTGCACAATTAAAGTGCATTAAGTACAAAACTAGTTGTTACAATTTAGTATACCAAAAGTACAACTGCAACTTTCTTAATTTATCTTATTTTATGTTCTATAGTTTATGTTAAGCTGCTGTAGCCTTAATGTTTATGTACAATAATTTTTTTGTTTAATCCGATAATATATTTCTTTCTAAATCTGGAATTTGCAATTTATTTATTCTGTTTTTTTTTTTTTTTCTGGCTAAAACGTAACTAAAATCTATACTAATGATATGTTGTAACTGGCGCAGTTTAGGGAAATATATTTTCAAAATTAAAATCTATTGTATTTAAACCTTCAATACGAAAATATTATTACAAAAACCAATAGCAAAATATTACCCCCCCCCAACAAAGAAAATAAATAAAAACTAAAAAGAAATAAATAATAATAATAAATGAATACAATAAAAAAAAACTAAAAAAAAAATCTAATTCTGAGAAAAATGGTAAATAACTATTTATTTGTAGTGGTATTTTATTGTCCAAATTCTTTTTGGAGCCACCATATAATTAATTCAACATTTCTACACCATGTGAAAGTGCACAGGTGAACCTAGATCCCTTTTGCAACTACATAAATCTATAGAATTCATAAAAATATTCGTAACAGGATGAATGATAAAAATCCCATTTTTTTCTTCAGTTTATGATGCATATTCTGCTTCTTTCTGGAGTCATGCAGAGTTAAAATTGCCCATGACATCTATTGCATAACTAGAATTCATTGTAAAAATGACTTTGCACTAACCGAAAGCCAACCAGAATGCACAGCGTCTTTGAGACACTTCTCTATAAAAGGCTTGCAAGTGTCTGACACAAAGTCATTTGAGCTGACGTCAGATCACACTCTGAGTGCTGACCCTTTCCTTCTCTGCTTCTCACCAACAGCAGCTCTCCAAATTACAGAGAAAGCATCACGAATGAAACCAGCCGCACTCTTTTTTTTCAGTCAGATCACACAGTGTCTATATTGAACAACCTATTAATTCTTTATTAAGGCAGATAAACCACCTGACTCCCATAGTCATGAAAAAATGCACAAAAAGAAAAGCATGTAGCATTTCTTCATGTACATCAAAAGACGTGATTAAACAGGGGTGGATTTCAGACCACAACACATTCTTACTGATACTCGGAGTATTTAATTAAGACTAATCTTCTAATCTTCTTGTGTAGCCGGGCATTTTGTATTGTAGACCGAGTCTGATCCCTTTTTTAATATTCGCTTCAGTTTGTTGCTGGGAAATGGTTTGTAAAAACAAAAAGTGTCATTATTTCATTCTAGTGCCGTTTCTCAACATTGTATGTTGTTTTCCAAAGGAACACTAAACCTAAGCTTTAATGAGGACGAAAAAAAAAATTCCTTAGCAAAACATAACTACAATATATGCTATATATTAATATGCATGTAGGGAGACCATCAAAATAAAGTGTTTGCAGATATTAAGCAGACAGTCTATTAATACTGACTATTGAAGATATTTTGAAGGATGTGAATAACCAAACAGTTGCCGGTAGCCATTGACTTCCATAGTATTTTGTTCCATACATTAATTTGACGGTGAGTAAAGGATGAAAATGTCCATGTTTGGCATGAACGATCACTTTAATTATCATTTATGACTTATATTAAGAAGTAGCCTAGTGTTTAACGTTAAAATATGTGGGTGTTATAGGTGTTCTTTAAATGACATAGAGCATAGACTTCACTTATATGCATCCAATCTGTGTCTCAGGTCGCTGGTGACCCTGATCCTCGCTCAGCGGCTTAAGGTCAAACAGTTAAGCCGTTTGGATTACCCATCATGTCTTGAAGTTTAAGCACATGGGATGAACAGGCGCTTAAATGATCTACGCCACCTGTGAAGGACCACGCTTCTTACCTCCACAAATCAAAGCCATGTAATCCTGTCAACGCTGATAAACTCGCTAACAAACAACACTAACCCGGTCAGAGTCGAGCTGTACTTAAACACCCGACCCTCGCTTCTGATTGGCTGCTCGGGTTATTATCAGTCTGGTAGCTTGAGCCGTGTGCCAACTGTGTCAGTGTTGCTCATGAGATCAGGGCTGTCGCCGCATGATTGAGAATGTTCACTTTGACGCATCGTGTTCTGGCAAAGCACCTGCAGTGCAAAATGAAGAAAAGACTCAGAAAAAGCTTTTAGATACCTCTTGTTTAAATCAGTTTTCTGACCAACGCTGCAGTTACTTTACACACAAATGATCAGACTGAAACAAAGCCAGTGAAAAAATGTACTGCAAAGTTGGATATCTGAATTTGCAATGGACATGCAATGGAAAATGTCCTGAGAGAGAGAGATAGAGAGAGTGAGAGAGAGAGAGAGACAGAGAGAGAGAGAGAGAGAGAGAGAGAGAGAGTTTTTTGGTTTAACTTAGAAAAATCATTATACTGTCTACAAGCATCAGCATCATTCCTTTTCTACAATATATTTTCATGTCCTCATCATATAAAGGTAATGTAATGGATTAAATATATAATTCACATTTTTAGAGGATGGAAATCATACTGCTTAATTTTCTTTTATCACAAATCACCACAAAGTGGACATACAGGGTGTATTTTAAATAATTTTACTACTTTGATATAAGTAGATGTTGGAAATGGCATGGGTTTTGGTAGAAAAACAACAGCATTGACATTAGTAACAATTATTTGAGTTTTTGGGGTGCCGTTAGTTGGCTCAATTAAAAAGAAAATGAAAAAAGGGAGAGAATATATGCCAAAAAATATAAACAAACAACAGCTGTAACAGATTGTGCAACAGAAATTTTGACGTGGGAAAAGGCATAGGAAATTACCAAAGCCAAATCATATTTAATCTAAATAGAGACTGATGGTGCTTGTATTATTGTGGATTTTTAAAAAGAAGGAAATCATACTACTTTATCTTCTTTCATCACAGTTTCTCCACTAACTGAATACAAAGGGTGAATCTGAAATCATTTCACAACTTTGGTTTGAGCAGATGTTGGAAATCACATGGTTTTGATGAGAAAACAACATCTGTGATTTTTGGCCGATATATTTAAGCTGCTGAAATTATTTGGCAAAAAAAAAAAAAAAAAAAAACATTGCTATAAAACATGAAAACAGAGAGAGAAAATATGCCCCAAAATTGGCATATATTTGTCAAACAGAACTGTAACTAATGATCTACCTACTGAGCTGACAAAATCTGTTCTAACCAACAAAATTATATTTTACTCATTTAAATTCACTTAGCATTCCCTGTGATAGAAATCAATGAAGTCTATAAAATTACCATAGCGATTTAAATATGCGACTTCCTACAATCTCAGAGTTTCACTGTCCCCAACTAAAAATATCCTGAAAATGCCACAGTGGGACAAAATTAAGATGGCCACAAATAACTTTTAAACCTCTAGAGGGTCATGACACTCTATATAGTGTGACCACAGAATAAAAAGTTCCTGGCATCCGAGCTGTACTTCCAGGCAGAGTAAAGTCAGCCATTCTTGTGCCATTGTCTTTTACTGTGAGAGTGTAAATTGATCCAAACACACAATACTGTCCAGAAAATACACTGACACTTCAAAGGGCCAGGCTCTCGGAGGCCAAAGAGCTATTTCATACCTAATCATGTCAGCCCTTAATCCGGGCTGGGCCTGTGCAGATAACACGCTTTGAAGTAAGGAGGTCCACTAACGGGAAAACTCGCAAGTCTGAAAAAAGGATTCCTTCATTCAGGCTCATACGTGCTTATTCCGCTTTGCTGCATGGTTCGAGTTTGTCAGGCTCAGCAGTGTCATCATTCAAATGCTCCCTTTTCCTCCAATGCAGACTGTTCTAAACAAAACTGCAGTTTAATTTCAGCCTTGTTTACACCAGGTATTACCATCAGTCATGGGTGATCTAATTACACTGGTCAACCAATCTAACATGCTTCTCAAACGTGTCTCCTGTGACCACTTGTGATCGGATTATGTCGCAGGGGAAGGTCTTTCTTTCCATGACTACATACATCATTGATGTCAGAATGTAATTGGTTTTTTAAAAGAAATGGATACATTAATTCAGCAAGGATGCATTATTCAATTGATCAAAAGTAACTGTAAGCACATTTACATTACATTTACAAAAAATGAATGCCGTGGTTTTGAACTTTCCATAATCAAAGAATGAAAAAAAGAAAGAAAAAAATGGCAGTATGACAGTTTCCACAAAACTATTAAGCAGCACATCTGTTTTCAACATTAAGACATTTTTCTTCAGCACCAAAGTAGAAAACTACTCCTAAATCCAAATCTTAATTTGGATCAGACTGTGATGCAATCCCAGTTACCCTTATTTAAGTGTTTTTCCATTTCTGATTAGATTATAGTAGCTGGAACATTAACACGAGGTAGAAATGATGGCTAATAAATGGTTCAGACTTCATGAGCCAGACGTGCCATCATTTCAAACTAATTTTCAGTTTAAAACTTCGGCAGTAAACATCTAATAAATAGCTGTAAGGTTGATAAACTCCAGGCATAATTTTCTAAACACACATTAATGGTGTTTAATATGCAGATTGTGTGGTTAAATCAGAGGAGAGTTGAGTCTCCATTAAAATCAATGGGACCATCTGCAACCCATCAGCGATTTTACACCCTCTAATGTGGTTCAAATTGAACTGTGGCACTGGACATTCAGACTTCCAACACCAGAGAATCAATAAAAGGCAGTCGTGCCGTGAAGAACTGCACAGATAGCATCTGTGACAAACTCTTGTTCGGTTTCCAGATGTGCACTGCTTAATACAGTACCACAAATAAATGCATGCTATACTAAACCTCATATATAGCATATAAATAGTATAAGCAGTGCAGCCGAGGAGTTTGATAAGCCTTAAATGTCTTCTCAGACTAAATATCTCAGGTGAAGGTTGTGTAGCGAACAGGGTATCTGTAAAGCGCAGTGAATGGGGCTAGAATTCAAGGGCTTACCCTCTAATTCTCAAGGTGAACATAAACGTTCTCCTCTTATCTGGACCACATTAATCATTATATGAGTTGTGAGCTATATTAGGAGAATCATTGTGTGCTTGAACATATTCGCAGGGGTATAAAAGCAGATTTTTTATTCTCTTTATGAATAAGAGCGGCAAATACAACTATTGGATTTATGTTGGAATAAGTTTTGTGAAAATCACACAAAAGGCCAGAATATTTATGTATAGTAATAATGGTTGAAAATATTTTGAAGTTATTTATATATATATATCTATTGCAGATTTAGCACAAATGTCTTTGGATTATGAGCACTTATAGGCATAATGTTTGGGTGTGCACATACTTTTTGGCCATTTTAGAAGCACATTAGTGGGTGTAAAATCTCTGGTGGATTGCAGACGGTAACATTAATTTTAATGAACACTCGCTCTATTCAGATTAAGCCTCAAAATTTACATATTAAACATCCTCAATATATAACGTATTTACATACAAGACAGATAGTTTTTAATAAATCAATTGTGTCAATGCTTCAGTGGCTCATTCATAAATAAAGCCAATTGTAGTATTCCTGAACGAATCGGTGTTGTTGAACGAATCAGTTGATTCACTTCTCACCAGCTATTATTGGATCATTTTTAATCGCATCATTTTAAACAGTCACTGAAAAAATGGTTTGTATTTAACCCAGCATTTTTTTAGAGTGTAAATACTGATTTGCATTCATTGGCTTATGCACCAATTTATGTTTCTGCTGGTGGATGCCCACACTACATAAAGGTTGTGCTTCTGGCCACATTAAATCCAGGAGAGAAGATAAGGTTTGAGTGCACACATTGACCGATAGAGAGTGCTTCCGTTTTGTGTGAGAGTGAAGAGAATCCACCTGCGAGTGGAGAGATTTGTGCTTGTGCATTTGATGCGCTTTGGCATATACTGCGCTCTGGACATTTAAAACCTCCATAGAAGCTGCCTCAAACAAATTATTAAAATGAGAAGAATGTAAGGTGTGAAAGCTGCAATCAGTTTTTTAATTTGTAAAACGAATGGAGAATATTGTGTTTTTCCATGCGTGCTGCTCGACCATTTCCATATGTGGTACTCGAGCACTTGATGAGGTCTGCACTTATTCAGTTGCGCTGTCCACACAGTCATCAACAGCAAAACACCTCTCTATGATTATGTTAGTTGGTTATTTTAACAGATAGAACATGACAGCTGAGCAAATGAGTTTTTCAGTGCCAGTCACTGTTTTAATTACATTTCTGTACTTAATACAGAAATGATTAAAATGCAGGATGCAGCTTACATTTTGTGGGACGTGGGACAAAGCTCCCAATTTGAGGACTGTGGTCACCCTAATTCATATTGATTTGCAAACGCAAATGCGCACAAACAAAAGAGGCGGACTTTATCGCATGAACCAATTACAGCCAAGTTGTGGCCTAATGGTTAGAGAGTCTGACTCATAACCCAAAGGTTGCGGTTTCAAGTTTGCCTCCTCTCTTGTGACTTTCCTCCACTCATTCTCAATCACCTCAAGCCACCACACACTTTAGGTGGTCTGTTAAAACTCAATGGGCTCAGGGAAGGCAAGAGAGATGTGGACACCCGCTGTAACTTTAACTGCTGCTGTCAATGTTGGATAATGTTTCTTTAGAAAATGAATGATTTATACACTTTTTGAAGTTATATTTGCGTCGTTTTATTTTTGTACCTCAATTTCGTTCTCATCCAATTTCTTTAGGAGGCACTGCCTCCTTTGCCTCCTTGGAGGAAACGCCCCTGATACATATGTATGAGCTCTATTTGTAATGTGTTGAAGAATGAATGGTGTCAGAGGCAAACACATCAACTACAGAAAAAGAGAGTGTAAACTTAACAGAGCTGCAAATATGTCCTAAAGGGCTAAAGTGTTACAGAACAGATTAATTGAATAGCAAAGGCTTTTCAGGAAATAACAACACGGCAAGGCTTATTCACAAATATTATAAAACATCAGTCCCACTGGAAAACTTAAGAAAGGCAACAAATTGCATGGAAATTTACGTGCTCTTTGAAAGTGGTCCATGTATTAACTTTAACTCAGAAAAAAGTAAAAAAATAAAATAAAAATACCAAAAGCATGCTGTCTGAGGCCTGAGGCCTGACAGCACGCACGTAAAGATTCACTTTACAGAAGAGGTAAATATTTCAACAGGGCCACCTCATGTGCCATCCTCTGGCAATCTATAATAGATAAAGCATTTCATTTCACCAGGCCGCTTTTAAAAAACAGGAAATTATACTACAGTAAATAATGCTTTTTCCCGAGTGTTGTGATTACACTTGAAATTTTCGCAAAAAAGGACAGTGCCATTTTTCTTTCCCCTTCGAGACCAGCCTTATAATTCCAGCCTGTCTGTTATCAGGAGAAATCATTACTCTCTGCTAAGATCAATGCCAGAGAGAAACCCGTCTGCCGCTGTGGTGTGCGGCACCCGGCCATTTTGAAATAACCTAGGGGTAGCGCTAACTGCCTGAGTATAAACAGAGCAACCTCAAGAATCGTTAGACCTCCAGACCTTTAGTGGTCATGCAAAATTCAAACCGTCAGGATGGAAAATAGAAAGAAAGATATGCCGAGACTTTTCCCCCTCTGGCAATAATGTTACTTTCAACTGTCATCACCTTTTAAGATCTGCCATCAAAAACAGACCCTGTTTACCCCCCCCCCCCACATCTCCAGACTTGCTTCTCAAGAGTTACAAGGGTCTTTAAAAAAAGAAAAAAAGATTCATGAACCGCGCAGAAGTGCAGTGTGTACGCTTAAATAAAAAACAGCTTACGTCCAATATGCTGCATCGAGTTCAAAAGAACAAAAAAATTCAATCAAACAACAGAAAATATCAATGTGTACACACACTCAAGTCATTTCAAAATAGGGTGGCCATATGTGCCGTTCATACGGGACATGTCTTGGCAATGATTTTATATTGCCTAAAACATCCAAGTAGTTTGACCAAAATGATGCAAGAACGCACACGTGTATGTTCGAGAGAGATTCAGAAGCTTAAGACAAAAACATCTCGTCAGTGTCATACAATGATCGATCTGCACTGTGCAAAAAGCCAAAACCTGGATATTTTAGGCAATACAGAAATCCTGGCAAGGACGCTTCCGGTAAAAATGGCCGGTATGGTCACCCTGTTTGAAAACCACATGAGAGGTCATGAGAAAGTTAGCCATGTCAGATTTGTGGTTGAATAACTCTTTCAAATTAATTTGTTGATCCAGATCACAAAAATGATTGGAATGATTATTTTACAAATCTGACTAAGTGACTCAGTCAAAGTAGTTAACAGCTTGCTGGAGAAAATTATCAATAAATAATGACTTAATTTTTATGTCTTCTGAATCATATGGCTTCAGGAGACACTTTTATGGTGCTTTTTACAAGTTCTGAAGATCCAGAACCCTTTCATTGTAATTGCATGGACTACAATACTAATTATATACACTAGTCAAAATGTAAAATTTCTGTTTTGTGTTCCACATAACAAAAAAAAGTTTTTTGAAGAACACGGGGGTGAGTAAACAATCACAATTTTCATTTTAAAAGCAGCTTAAGAGCCTTGATTAAGATAAGGTAGAAAAAAAATAACAGAAAAACATCCGGAGCATTTTTAAAGCAATTCATTATGCATCCCAAAAAAGCAAAAAGGTATAAAAAAAAACACAGAGGAGGACAGCACTACTTATTAAAATGCCTCTGGGGACTCTGGTTTCCAATATTTGAGGCATTTTTATTTTTATTTTGCCTGGGAGTGCATTGTTATTTTTGACAAATAGTACTACGCCCCTGACGGAGGGGAAATATTACACAAAGAAACAAATCAATGCATTCAAGTGCAAAATAATCAGAATTTCTTGAAAGTCTTGGGGGACTTGGAGGAAACAGTATGCAACTTTCGGTGTTAAATGAGCTCTGAAGATCCAAATGTCAGCTGTGCCATCTGACAATGCCGAATGAGATCCCTAGCTATTAGAAATCCAGCAGAGGTGAGGGGCTGATATATGGTTGGAATCAAAAAAAATCTGGTCCATTTTTTTAAAACAATATTGAAACTGAATGATTTTTTATGAGCTCCATTTATGGGTACTAGGTTATCTGTATGCGGACAAATGCTGCACTAAAATACTTTTGACAGTGTTTCCTACGGTGCTACTGTATTTACAGTGCAGTGGCAAAAGAAATGACAATTGAGCTAAGTTGTGAGTTTTGGCTTGCAGTTTGAATCGTCTGTGATGAGGGAGAAAGATCAGGTGCTATGAAATAACAACAACAAATTATTCTATTGGCTCATTCTCACTGGTTTAACACAACCATCAGTTTGTTTAAATGAATCTGTTACGACTAAAAGAATCAGCTCTGAATGTACGTATTATAAGTCTGAATCCGCATTACAGCTGTTTTGAAGATTGATCATTGTTTAAATGAATAAACAGAAATTCAGAAATGCTTTTAAAATATTATTACGCTTTATAACTTCTTCAACATACCGAAATCATTCTTATATGCTAACAAATGTTCAAAACAGTTATGCTGCTTAACGTACGTGTATTTTTTCCTCTTTGATTCTTTGATGTATAGAAAATTCTAAAGAACAGCATTATTTAAAAAAAATCTAAATATTTTGAAACATTATAAACATCCTTACATTCACTTCATTCAATTTAATGCATCCTTGCTGAATAAAAGTACTAATTTCTTAAAAAAGAACTGACAACAAACCTTTGAATGATACTTTACTGTTATTGGTTTGAATTATTCAATAAGATGAATCTTTAGTACACCATTACAAGGGTGCATAAAGACAAGCCAGGTTACATGAGGTGACTCTGAACAGACTGTGTGTGTAAATTACCTATAGAAATTCCTTTAAAACGGTCATTGTATAATTCATAGTTCACCACAGTTCATTCAAATGAAAACAACAGGGCTCAGACAGGTGCTAGTTTAGCAAGCTGATGGAATGTGTGAGGACGTGAAGTTCATGTCACTTCACTCCTCTGTTTCCTCACTTCTGCACAGACATTAACATTCTATTCACAAGCTTCCAACAGTGGTTCACATCACACTGAGTCGTGTCACACTTTTCTTCCCAAACAGTATGCTGAGAGAAAGACAATTGGGGTGAAGATTATGTAGTAGATTGTTTTAGACTGATAAAAACCTACAAACCGAAAGAAAGAAAGGGCCAGGACTGGGCTTTCTCTGGCTTTTTGCTGTTGGTCGATTTAACTGTGTGTTTAGGAAAGTGGTGTTTGGGAACGCTGTTTGGGGGAGGAATGCACCTGTGTTGCTGATGGAGGTAGAACAGGGACATTTTTCCAGACGTGGCAGACAAGCGCAGCTGTCTTCCAGATGTTTATACATCCGATTACTGTATAAATGAAGTATCTGCTCCAATTAACCACAGTTTGCCACTGTCATTTCTAGTTTAAGAGGATTGTAGCTTTTTTCATCACCCCCATGTGCACTTTCTCCTCCTTTTTTATTTAAGGTGAATGGATGATTCTTTTAAGCCAGTTCTTTAAAACGCATTTAAAAAAAATCATAATAATCGATCAAAAACAGTCCTAAACATCGATTTTTATCAATGTTAATTCTGAATGAGTGATACTGATGAGCAAGATCTTTTAAATAATGTAGTTAAAAAGTTTCAAAAAGTCGGTCTTGAATGAATTACCAGTCTGAATCAGCGTAAAGACTCACAGCAAATGGATGATTGGCTAAAAAAAAAAAAACTAAAAAATCTGTCTTAAACTTACAAAACATTGATTTGAATCACTGTAACAACTCAATGCAAAACATATTATTTCTTATGAACAATATATTTTAAATGCATTGGTTAAAAAAAGTGAAAAATCAGCTTTGAACAGTCTGAATCAGTGTAACAACTGTACTGCAAACAAATGATTCTTCTGGGCCAGGTTTTGCATATGAATTGGTTAAAAAGATTTAATCAAAAATCTCAAAAATCACTCTCAAAACACATGCACATAATTGTCTGAATTGGAGTAATGACTCTCTGTGAACAGATATTTCTTGTAAGCTTGTTCTTTGAAATAACTATGTATTCTAAATCCTCTTAATTCAAACAACAAGATATTAAATGACGCTTTCATTTTTGGTGCTTTTATTTATTTGTTTATTTATTTGTGTGTTCCTTTCAGAGTTTGACACAAAAAGCAAAAAAGCTGCATTAAAAAAAATCGTCTTTTTTTTCTTCCTTTTTGCTCAACAGAAATAAAAATGACACTATGTGGGTTTGGAATGACACGATGGTATGTAAATAATGACAGCATTTGTATTTCTGGCTGAACTATTCCTTTAATAAAACACCAGAGACCAAGCGCTTGGAGAGACGGAGAGAGGACAGCTCATTCCACCGCTAACTGGGAATGTCCATGGCAGAGATTGTGTGCATGTCCGAGCATGTGAAATTACACCCCTCCCCCATCCCCCGTCTCCGTGACCCGTCTGAACTCGGCCTGATCTACTCCGCTACCAGCAGAACAGCCCCACATCCTCATCAAAAACAGCTGGAGGCCGCAGATGATGAATAGGGGCGCTGGATCTATTAATTCCCTGTAACAGTTCCTTTCTGCCTCTTCAGATTCCCAGCGCTCCCGGCACACTTAACGGTGAAAGACGACGTGGTAAGCAAACGCTCTCGCTGCTGCAAAGCTGCTTTGACTGTAATCAGGGAATACAATATGTCACCCTTTTCAGCACTATGTATGTAAGCCACCGAGAGCAAATATGACAATACGTGTCCTGGCAGATTTATCGGAATGGAAGCGATTGCGTTTGTTTTGTTCTCAACACAAGGGCAACTCAGTACTGTGCCGTCCTGTCCTCGCTGCCTCTACCAATGACCTTAATGAAATACATTAAGAGGCTGATGACCATAAAGATGATGTGTCATCAAATATCTTTTTTCCTTTTTACTGCAGATGTCAGTCTGCCTCCTACTGTGTCTTTATCAGGATGCTCAAAGTCTTAGTTACACCATCTGCTATTTGAAATATCTCCTTTCATTGCAATAGCCTTGCATAGACAAAGACGGACTTACGTAAAGCTTGTGATGTTCCCCAAGTATTGTTCAAAGTATCTTCTCTGAGGACAGAGAGCAACTGAGGATATGGCGGTAATAGTGTTTTTTCAGTTATTCATTATCAGATGCGTTTCTCATAGTCTAATCAGTTGGTTTTACAATAGCACTAAATTAAATTAAAACAGAGTGCTTTTCTGTTTCGTGTGCTTAGGGGATTGAAAATAATGAATACAAGATCTGAAGCCACATGTTTAGAAAGCAGTACCGCTACCTACCAACAAGCACAAAAAGTCATCCCTGAGAACTGATTAAACTATTTTTAAGGAAAAGGAACATGCTGTCTGAAAAGCAAGACCTGGAAACATGCCACTTGAAGCAATCAACGGTGCGCCACTGTTAACTGCAATTTTACAAAGCGGACTCTTTAATAATGGTGCTAGAAAAACATAAAGTAAATAAGGTAAAAAGTTACATCATAGTACAGTATGAGGAATTCTACACAGTGTGTATACAGCCTGTAAATCATTGTTTACAAAAGATGCAGTGTGTGTGTATCGATCGATCGGTTGAACGCATGAACGTACGTACATACGATAGATAGATAGATAGATAGATAGATAGATAGATAGATAGATAGATAGATAGATAGATAGATAGATAGATAGATAGAGAACGAATGAACACACGATAGATAGATAGATAGATAGATAGATAGATAGATAGATAGATAGATAGATAGATAGATAGATAGATAGATAGAGAACGAACGAACGCATGATAGATAGATAGATAGATATATAGATAGATAGATAGATAGATAGATAGATAGATAGATAGAGAACGAATGAACGCACTATAGATAGATAGATAGATAGATAGATAGATAGATAGATAGAGAACGAATGAACACACGATAGATAGATAGATAGAGAACGAACGAACACATGATAGATAGATAGATAGATAGATAGAGAACGAATGAACGCATGATAGATAGATAGATAGATAGATAGATAGATAGATAGAGAACGAATGAACACACGATAGATAGATAGATAGATAGATAGAGAACAAACGAACACATGATAGATAGATAGATAGATAGATAGATAGATAGATAGATAGATAGATAGATAGATAGATAGATAGATAGAGAACGAATGAACACACGATAGATAGATAGATAGATAGATAGATAGAGAACGAACGAACACATGATAGATAGATAGATAGATAGATAGATAGATAGATAGATAGATAGATAGAGAACGAACGAACACATGATAGATAGATAGATAGATAGATAGATAGATAGATAGATAGATAGATAGATAGATAGATAGATAGATAGATAGATAGATAGATAGATAGATAGAGAACGAACGAACGCATGATAGATAGATAGATAGATAGATAGATAGATAGATAGATAGATAGAGAACGAACGCATGATAGATAGATAGATAGATAGATAGATAGATAGATAGATAGATAGATAGATAGATAGAGAACGAACGAACGCATGATAGATAGATAGATAGATAGATAGATAGATAGATAGATAGATAGATAGATAGATAGATAGATAGATAGATAGATAGATAGATAGATAGATAGATAGATAGATAGATAGATAGATAGATAGATAGAGAACGAATGTATGCACGATAGCAACTGAATAATCAGTTAGTGCAAACCCACCTAAAGTAAATCATTCACATTGTAGGCCAAAATGCTGGAAGCACCTGTCTGTGACACATTTTAGAGCGCAGTTTTCTGCTTGTCAGACTTGTTAAATGCATGTAAGCTGGGCATAAACGGCACAGCAGAATCTTTACCAACTGGCACTCTTCTATCACAGCATGATACATACTCTTATTTATAACTTATCTTTCTTTTTATTCAAAAGACCATGAAATTAAAACTCTCCTGCGTGCATCGAACGTGAAGACAATGCTCTCGGTAAAGATAGTTTGCTCTGTCTATTCTGTATGCAGCTGCGGTAATGAACTGTACACTTGTGAAACATCGGTTTGAAGCGTGTTTGTGCATGCGAATGCGTTCATGCGTGTATCTGTGACCTGCTTACTAACGCGTGGGAGAGTACACTTAACAAGTCAATGCCTAATGGAGTGACTCATTACTAGTGATTTTTATTTCTACGTCTGTTTAGTCAATTCAGATATATATATATATATATATATATATATATATATATATATAAAAAACCCTCAGAGGTGACTGGATTCATCGTCCAAATTTTGCCCCAAGCTGCCGGCGTACTGTACGATGCTGACTTTGGGAATTGCGCAACTCACCGTCCATCCGCCCCCATCAGTAGTCATGTCACAGAAGACCTGGAAGCCTGCTGGGTAATGTGTGGGGAACACAGAGTAGATACCATCCTCTCTTTGCCCGCTGGCATAGATGTCACTGCAATCCCTGGGTCTGGAACCTGCCAGAAGACACGACATGCCAGCATCATCAATCTACAGTACACGCCGAGCCATAAATGCATCTGTTTTTTTGTTTTTTGAGAAACCCGTTTGAGGTACGGAGTAAGAAAAGAAAGCATTCAGACTCCAAAACTGTCATCTCGCACCTGCTGTCTAAGCAGTGGCATGTCTCTTTCACACTGCTAGAAAGCTTAGGAGGGAATATGTGTGAAACCATTCTAGGATTCATTAGGGCTGGCTGGAGACTTGAGAATATGTGGCTAATGAGGGTTTTTTTACCTTCTCCACCGGCGCAGCCCTTGGGCCGGACACTGCGCACCGGAGCCCTCTGCAGATCTGCCTTGAGACGGCTCTTGATGTTTCCGGTTTCCTTCTGCATAGAGCTGAGTGCATCGCTCACAGAGTTCACCACTTTCACCATGTTGATCTGGCTCTCCGACAGCAGCTGGAGAGAGAAAGCATGAGAAAGTTAGAAGGACAGAGGAACACACGATTCATTTCTTTTACTTAAGACTTACATACTCGCATGTTTAAATCAGTCAGACGATTCCATTAGAACACTAAAGCCACTGTACAAAGTGAGTCAAATATTCTGAATCACTTTGCAATAGGGCTGTGTAAATAATCGAATGTGATGAACGTGCATCTGTGATTAGTAGTAAATCTCCATCACGTGCTTTCAGATGGAGCGGCATTTAATATACAGAGCCGTAGTTCACTGACAAGCTATGCTAGTATATCACGTTCATTATCGGCGATGTTTTACCTGCGATAATGAGTGCTATATTGCGAGATGCATGCGATCGTCGCAATCGATTATTTGCACAGCCCTGCTTTGCAAACATATGTATACACACACACACATGCACATACATTCATTTATTTATAAATATATATTTAGAATTTAGAAAATAGAAATGGATTTGTCAAATTTTTGTTATAATGTATTTTATTTATAGTTTTATCTTTAAATAGTTTTTTTATTAAAACATAAAAATCACAAATTTTAATTGAAATATTTTATTTTAAGCATTAAAATATGAAATCAAAATGTTATTTTAAAATATATAGTTTTATGTAAAAAATTACTATATAATACTATTTATATAAACATATTTTAATGCTTTAAAATTATTATTTATGAAATGTAAATATAAAAAAATTATATACACATACATTATTGTAATACTATTAATTATAATTTAATTTTTTAATAGTTTTTAATAAAAATATCATTAATTTAACATTTACTCTACAAATACTTACAAAATTTAACCAAATAATCACTCACAAACACATTTACTGTTAAACATTTTTTAAGAATTACAATTTGTGTTCATAAGTCGCTTATGCTCACCAAGGTTGAATTTGTTTGATAAAAAAAAAAAAATACATTAACCACAGAAAAATTATGAAATATTGCAATTTAAAATAATTGTCTGTGATGCAAAGCTGAATTTTTAGCATCATTACTTCATTGTCGCACGATCCTTCAGAAATCATTCTAATATGCTGATTTGCTGCTCAAGAAACATTTCTAATTATCAAACTGCTGAAAAAAGTTTTTGTGCTAAAATCATGTTGCTTCATACCTGGTTTGGACATGATTTCTTTGGCGTTTCTGTGCCGTTATAACAGAGCTTTGGTTGACTTTGGCCTTTCCTAAAAGCCAGGCTTAAACAATAACAACAATGGAGTCTCTGTATCAGCATGTGGTCCCCGGCACTGCATTAAAGTAACAGGTGCACTGTGCTGCACAACACTGATAGCGCTTCAGTTTAGCGGGCTCACGGCCAGCGGCTCTGGAAACCACTCGGTTTGAGTTTCCCAGACAGCTCTCTTTATTGCCTGCATCAGCAAAGCCGTTCAGGTCACCTCAATGGGGGAAAAAACGTAATTCTGAGTGAGGCAAACTGTGCGCCTTTCTCCAAGGACAGATCTTCGTGTCTCACATCAAACATCATGAATCAACGTGGCACTTGAGGATGTAGGAAGCTCGGTTGGCGATTAGCAAAAATTAGCCCTAAAGTGAAGCTTGTTTCCTATGACACATGAAAGCGTAAAGCTGTCCTTTGGGGTGTGAACGAGCATCGAGTTCTTTGAGAGTGTGTCGTTAACAAGTCTGCATGTCTGCATATGTCGCTGTGTCACACTGCAAGCTAAGTGTGAGCTGGTGTGTGTGTGAACTCGCTTGAAGTTGATGACGGCTGACGCACTGAGCGAATGGTCAGGACATTAGCACTCGCAGCTCTCAAAACGCTGCCATAGCAACACGTCTATCATTACGAGGCCATCCAGCATCAAAAGAAAAACATCACATGTCTGAAAAAACATTGTGTCCCTAAAAGTACAAAGCACTCCATGATATAACCTCAAACTAAACCCATTTGTCGAATGGCTCGAACCTCTTGGCACACACTCGACAGAACGCAAGACCTCAGTCACCACATACTACAACATTGCCTCTCTTTCATTAAAGCACACAGCAGGAAACGACCAATTAAAAGATCCAGGCCTTCAAAACTCACCTTGAACTATCAATTTCAATGGCTGTGTTTGGAACAGAATGCATTGTTTACTGCATACATATATTTGTTAACAAAGAGTATGTCGGTATGTCAAACAGTAGCCATTATTTCATGCTGAATGTTTCAAAGACTGTTTACATGCATATTCAAAATATTTGAGAAGTAGTCAGAATTTGCCCATTTTTGTAAACATCAATATTCCCTTTTCTCAAAAATGTAAACCATTTGGCGTTTGCCTGTATTTATCAGAATTTGAGCGCAGGTAAGCACCTAATTTTGAATATTGAATTATTTTTATTATTTGTGTATTTGTATGAATTATTATTAACATGGAAATTAAATAATAATAATAATAATAATAATTATAATAATAACAATTATTATTATTGTTGTTGTTTATTTTATCTTATTTTGTGTTATTATTATTAATTGTATTATTATTTATTTAATTTTTCTTTGAATATCCACATGTCTAAACAAAGGTAAATTTGGGTTCTTTTAAATACTGACAGTTATTATTGAAGTAAAACTATTGAAGAAATAGTTATTATTAGTTATTTATATAAGTTTATAAGTTATATAAATAAGTCACACACATACAAACACACACACACACACACACACACATATATATATATATATATATATATATATATATATATATATATATATATATATATATATATATATATATATATATATATATATATAATTTTATAAAAATAAATAATAAAAATATATTTATTTTTATTTTTTATTTAGATTTTTATTTAGATTTTTTAAAGAACAATCACTTTTACAAGTGCATGCCCAAAGAGACAATTTTGGGTGATTTTAGATACAGACAGAAAAAATGATGCTAAAAAAAATAATTATTTATTTTAATAATTATTAATGAGCATATTATGGATATTCAAAATAATAACAACAACAACAATTATAATAAATTAGTTGTATTATCATTTGAGTATCCACAGAAACAGAACTTTCATATTTATCTGTGCATGTGAAATCAAAAATAATTTCAGAAGATTTTAGACACAGACAGTTAAAAAGTCAAGCTACTGCAGAAACACATTTTTGCAGCAAGGATGACTCTTAAACATTTCATAAATGTAAAAACCAAGGTCATCCTGCTCTTGTTTTATTGTTAAAGACATGAATGAGAATAAATGAGTTATGTCCAAGTACTACTCAAAATTTCAGTAAAATATAATGCAAAAGTGCATCCTCCAGAAGAAAAATGGAGGAAAAGCGCATTCATGTCCTCAGTATATTTAGATCATGCTGATTACATTTACACTAGAAAATTCAATTAAATTTTAAACGGAAAATTATATACAGTAAATGTAAACAACATTAACACTGCATTGCATCTGTTAACATCTCGGAAATAAAACCCATTTTGAGTTTTTAATCAAATATTTTTTTTAAATTTCTAACAGTTTGGTCATCCAATCAAATAATGAGTCAATAATGAGATACATTATTATTATATCTTGATTGTATATCACACTGTAATTGGAAGATCAAGTCAACCGCAGTTCATTGTGGGAAGTCTTATTTCATGCCGTAAACTCTGATTTATAAGGCAAACGTAGTATTATGCAGGTATTTTATGTGAATATACCTGTATACCTGTACTGTATATTGCAGAAACAACAAGAGTAATAAGGTAGTAAACTATTACCGGCCACATGAGCACCTACTGACTGCACATATCCCCGAGGTTTGTATACGTCCATCGCTCTAAAACCAAGTTAAGAGATGATGAAGCAAGCTGAACTGAGGTTAAGAGTCTCATGCCAAAACATTTTAGCAGATAAAGAGACACAGATAGCCTCTCTTTTAAATAAGTGCTGCCTGGCCCATTTGTCATATCCAGGCTGGACCAGGACATCGATGGCATAAACATTATTTAAAAGAAATCTGCTTCCTGTTTGAGGGGCTTCCATTAATCAAAGACATATTCCAACGAGCTTCCTCCGCAAGACTTCGTATCATCAATAACCTCGCCAACAGAGTATGCATCCAAGTTTGGAACACAGCTCTCAGTTTTGGAAATGACTGATTATAGATCAAAGGCAAAAGATTAATAAGCACAATCGAACAGGAGGAGACCAAAGGGAAAAATTGTGCTACTTGCTGACATATCAAAACTTTCTTAGTATGCAAATGACTGAAACATAAGATTCTCAATCTTTCCTATAGATTGTGCTTTCATTTTAAAGTCTCTGGTTCTATAGCTTTCAGATAATGCTGCTGTTAAGTAATTTCAGGCTTAATTTAATAGCGAAGTCAACATGTACCTATAAATTATAATATAAAATGGCCAAAAAAAATGTGGACATCTTTGAACATATAAATTATGCTTAAATGTATTATGTCATTGTCATATGTATATTATGGTTTAGTTATTTTGTTTTCTAATGCAGTACATGTTTATGTGTGAGATTAGTGTTCAAATAATAGTACAAATACTGTACTCAAAAATTTACAAATAAATAAAGAAATAAATAAAATAGTACATAAATAAATAAAATATGAATGTATAAAATATAATCCAGATTATAGTTAGAAATTGTAGTATTTAGAATTAAAGGTCATCGGGAAAAGAAATAGAGTGTGTGTGTGTGTGTGTGTTCAGTGTGTCATGGATTTTTGTCACTAAAAAGAATTTTAGTGACAAATAGATTATGGAAAATTATTGTTACGATATATATATATATATATATATATAACATAAACATAACAATAATTTTCCATAATCTACTTTGTCACTAAAATTCTTTTGAAAGAGAGTGAAGTCATAATTAAATAATCAAATAATTAACAACAATGTCATTGTCAAGGCATAACAACAATCACAAAAAAGTTAAGTCTAAACTGATCGTTCATTCGAGACACCATCCTAGCGATTCACGGCAGACGACAGATGCGGTTTTGCCAGGAGAAAAGGGAAAGTGTCAGCATGTATTAATTTCAAAGTCTAGCTGACAGATGAGTCAACATTTCCTTCCTCCACCCACCTTCCAAAGCAAAGGGCAAAAGAAAGTGGTCTCTTTGCCAAAAGTTTATCACAAATAAAGAAAGGCCGCAAGCTTGTCTCTTCACAGAGCAATCTCCCCGGGCAACCGCACTAATGAGTCTACACTCATAATTAACAAGAGAGTTTTAATAAGGTCCTGTAGAAGGACTAATAAGTTCTCCTGCAAGACCAAAATGGGTTTAAAAAAAGACTGTCATAGAGTACCTGCCCTTTACAAAATCCAGGTTTCATGACACACTGAACACTGGTGTTAAGATGCTGTTAAAGTGGAATAGTGAGGTGCAAACTACTTTCCCAAATGCATGTTACTGATCTCCTGCCACCTCAGATGTGCTGCCAACTCTGCAGCCGTGGCAGTGACCTAGTTGTGAGCGCTCCGGTCTTAACGAGCAGAGGGAGATGCCAGGTACTTGTGCTTCATACCGGAAACCAATTATATTCCATGAAAGTTAACAACATGCAGCAATTTAAAAATGACGATTTAATTTAGCTTGAGCTGACTTTGCAATAGAAATACAGAGATTAAAGTTTGATTAATCACTGAATTTAATAGCTCATACTCTTTAAAAAATGGTTATCTATCAGTGTCTATGGTATATGAAACCTATAAAGAAATAGCCCACACAAAAAACATAAATCTATTCACTCTCAGGCCATCCAAGATGTAGATGTAGTTTGTTTCTTCATGGAAACAGATCAGAGAAATTTTACATTTTCTCACTTGCTCACCAATGGATCCTCTGCAGTGATTGGGTGCCGTCAGATTGAGAGTCCAGACAGCTGATACATCATAACATAACATCAAAACATCATAATAATCCACACGTAATCCAAACCACTCTAGTCCATCAATTTATGTCTTGTGAAATTAAAACGGCATCTTTGTAATGAATAAATCCACCAATAGGATGTTTTAGCTTTAAACTGTCACTTCTGGCCAAAATACAAGACCATAATCCATAACAATTCCTCCAGTGAAAAGATCACATCAGAATGAACTGTTTCTGCCTGTAAATGGTGCTTGATCTGTGAATATTTCTCTCCTGATTCAGATGAGATGGCTTGTTCAACAGAGAAAGCATTATTATGGAAGCAATGGTTTTAAGTTAAAAACATATTCTCAATTTACAAGACATTAACTGACCAGATGGAGTCAAGTGAATTATTTATGAATTATTATGATGTTTTTATCAGCTGTTTAGACTCTTAATCTGATGGCACCCATTCACTGCAGAAGATCCACTGGTGAGCAAGTGATACAATTCTAAATTTCTCCAAATCTGTTCCAGTGAAGAAACAAAGTCATCTACATCTTGGATTGCCTGATGGTAAGTAAATGTGTGTTCTTTTAACATCCGTGGGACCTTTTCATTGCATTAAAGATTATTTTCAGTGGAAAAAGTTTATTTAGATTTTTCACATTAAAAATAGGTCTTTCAAAAGCTGCTCACTAACGCGTTCTTTGGGGAACAAAAAAAGAGCAGGTTCTCCAATGAAACTGCTGTGAAAATCACTTTTTTAAAGAGTTTACGCAATGGGGTTCAACAGTGAGGAAGCTATACCTTTGGCCCTCACTGTATAACACATTTTGTGGAAGTTATGCTATAAAAGTGGCATATTTACTCCAATGCGTCACCATGTTCCCCGTGTTCTAGTTTCTCGGGAGCACTGAGGTGGGATAATGACTAAGGAGGCCTGGATTCAGCCAACCTCATTAATGATCCAGGGCTTCTGCAGAGTCAGATTGCTAACACCTTGGGATCCACAAAAGAAACCTTTATCCATCCTTCAAAGACACCCCGAGGATAGATTTACTTAGCATCTCTGCAACTCCATTGTCACTGGAAGAAAGCCTTCTAACGATCAAAGGTCGAACATGGGATTTTTGCACCACTAGTGGTAAAAACTGGAATTGCTAAAATAAAGAGATTCCAAATACCCCAACCAGCCACTTTTCAGCAGCCTTGGTTCCGAAAAAAAAAAAAAAAAATTACATTCATTTTTTACATCTAAGCCATGGACTCACTGGATGAAACAAACTGCAAGATCTGACAACTCGTAAACAACACAAAAATAATGTTGTTTTAGGATTTGATAAATTGATAATTCCATTAAGTAATGATAAGTGCGAACATAATTTAAGTTTACTGCAAAATATTACGATATTTACCAGTTCAACAGTTCCAAAAATTCGGAAGAAACTGATGCTTCTATTCAACAAGAATGCTTTAAATTGATCAAAAAAGACTTCTATTTCAAATATTCATCAAATAAACCTGGAAAAAAAAAATATTAAGATGAAAATGATTTTTGTGGATCTTGTAATGGTTGCTATAAATTCAGCTTTGCCATCACAGGAATAAATAAAAAATAAATAAAATATCGAATCCACTATTTTCTAGTGAGCACTGAGCAGATAATGCACTTCATTTCATATAGAGGCTAAGTAAACACAGGTTATAGACAGATCTAATCACATGAGCCCAGGATATTATGGTATATCTGTAATTAAGTTTTGAAATTACCCTCCAGAACTTTCATTCGGTATTCCTGTAATTCCACTCAATGGCCTCATATTTGCTTTCAGATTTATCCTGCGGTTTTCAGGGAGAGAGTGTGCAAACCAGTTTATAACTCCCATCAAGCTAACCACGACAAGTGTATGTGTCCCTTGGGCTGAGAAATCCATCCATATCATGAAGTTATCTCTGACTCTGTGATAAATAATAAAAAGCTCCCATGAAATCACCAGTCTGTAAAGTCTAAACTCCACAAGGCCGAGGAATACAACCCCCTTTTCTCAACCCAATCATCCCTATTGATGGGGCTGTGTTTTTATTGTCTGGCCCAGGGAATCTAATGAAAGCATGGTCTTAGTTTACTGGCTGATCTGAATGTAGGGGCCGTAGATCCCATCTGTGTCTCATTCTGTCTCCTGCTCTCCAGAGCCAGGTCTGAAATGATGCTATCACATATCAGACACACAGGACACCTATGGTACTTTAATAAATATATATATATTAAAAAAATGGACAATTACGCCATAACTTACACAACTTAGAGACTGTTCAGACTTTTAGTAGACTATCAAGACATCCCCCCCAAAAAAGGTGTTTAAAAACTACTATTATGAGATACTAGGAAACATAGAAATAGCTGATTTGATAGAATATATTGTAGAATATGTTGAAAAAACATATAAGACAAGTATGAACTGTAAATGTTTTACAGGAAAAAGCCGCACAGCCGAATCACGATAAAGCATATTGAAATATATACACAGTCATAGAAAGACAACTGTAAGTAATGTATATTTTATATATATATATATATATATATATATATATATATATATATATATATATATATATATATATATATATATATGAATAATATTACTATAATATAATATAATATAATATAATATAATATAATATAATATAATATAATATAATATAATATAATAAAATGCTACTATATATATTATAATATGCATGTATCAAAAGCAAAAATCTTCAAATAAAATAAATATAAAACATTTTATAATATTTGTGGACATTAAATGAGATAATGCAATTATTATATTATATTATATTATATTATATTATATTATATTATATTATATTATATTATATTATATTATATTATATTATTTTAACATCGAAAATATTTTCAATAAAAATCAGCAAATCTCAATCTCAATAAAGCACAGTCATATACACACAAAGACAACTGTACATAATATATATATATATATATATATATATATATATATATATATATATATATATATATATATATATATATATATATATATGATAATATTTCTGGATATAAAATGATTATGTAATATTTAGGACTGTAAAATCGATTAAAAGCAATCAAGATTATTCCCATCCAAAATAAAAGTCTGTGTAAACATAATATATGTGTGTGTACTGTGTATAATTAGATGAATATAAGAAATATATGCATATTTACATATAAATCATATATAAATATGGTAAATGTTTAATAGTAAAATAGTAAATATTTCCTAAATATATACATGTATGTTTGTTCTGCCACATCGAATAAAGTCCTGCACTGTTTGACACCACTGAGCTCCAATGAATTCTGTCATCTCATCTTCAAATGCACAGTGAAAATGAGGTGTGTGCCTAGTGGGGATGTTGGCATACGGCTGCATAGTGTGCGCTTGATTTTGTGAGTAATGGTGCTTGTGATTCTCTTTCAGTCTTTCGTCTCGACAATCCAGACGGTGCTGATGAAGGCTTTTATAATAATGACACAGGTGAAGGAGAGGCAAGCGATATGGTACTTATAAAGTTGAGCCAAACTACTTTAAAACTGCTATCAGTAAAAAGTTCAGCAAAATGCAAATTGTGGTTTTCAAGTAGGTGTCAAGGCCTGTTCACATGAAATAAGATGCCACACAGAAGCATAATATACAGTGTATCAAAGTTGGGTTGTATTGACAATGTGGATTACTTGAATTGTGCACAACCACAAAATATTAAGCAGCTAAAACTGTTTTGTAACATGGATACAAATAAGAACCATTACAAATATTTTGCAGAAATATTTGTCAGCTTTGTGGACACAAGTGCTGGATTAACAAACTTCTAGTTTTTAATCAATACTGGTATGGATATTTAAATCTCAAGACTAATCTTCTATGCTATTTTCTGTTGATCTGTGAACTTTACTGAACATTGTTTGTAGTGCATCTGAAATCCAATAATGGCAATAAGCTTTGTGCTTTCCTACTTTTAATATGAAATAAAGTCAGCCTGCAAATTCATACATGCACACACATACTACATCCTGCCTGGTATGGTTCAGCTACCCAAATCAGACATCAAGAGACTACAGCGGACAGTCAGGACTGTTGAGAGGATTATTGGTGCCCCTCTACCAAGCCTCCAAGATCTTTAGATCTCCAGAGTGAGGAAAAGGGCTGAGAAAATCACCTTGGACCCCTCACACCCAGACTACTCTCTCTTTGAGCTGTTGCCTTCTGGCTGGCGCATCAGAGCACTGACCACCAGGACAGCCAGGCACAAAAACAGTTTTTTCCTGCAGGCTATATTCGGCATGAACAATAAAGCTTTCATTATTATACATTGTCCATCCCAACAGACATACAGTACAGACCAAAAGTTTGGACACACCTTCTCATTCAAAGAGTTTTCTTTATTTTCATGACTATGAAAATTGTAGAGCCACAATGAAGGCATCAAGGGCTATATAATTCCATATATAATTCCACATGTGTTAATTCATAGTTTTGATGCCTTCAGTGTGGCTCTACAATTTTCAAGTCATAGTCAATGAGAAGGTGTGTCAAAACTTTTGGTCTGTACTATATATATATATTGTGGGTGGGGGTAGTGCATGAACAGCTCTCTCTCCACCTTCAATACCAAGACTTAGGTGCCCTTGAGCAAGGCATCGAACCCCCAACTGCTCCCCGGGCGCCGCAGCATAAATGGCTGCCCACTGCTCCGGGTGTGTGTTCACAGTGTGTGTGTGCACTTCAGATGGGTTAAATGCAGAGCACAAATTCTCAGTATGGGTCACCATACTTGGCTGAATGTCACGTCACATCACTTTCACTTTCACTTTTATATATACACTGTAAAAAATAAGTGTAATTTTAACTGTAAAATTTTGTAAAAACGCTACGGAAAAAAACTGATAATAGGTTAACAGTAAGTTCCCGTACTATATACAGGGAAAAACTGTAAAAGATCTAACAAAGCATTTAATGTAAATTTACAGTAAAATTCTGTTAATTATACAGCTTTTAGAAGTAAAAAAAGAACAAATCAATGTATAATTTACAGTCTAAAACTGTAAACTGATATTCCCAGAATTCCCTGCGTGACACTCCACGTTTGAAAGTATTTTGTTTAAATAATCATGTTTTTAAATAGTTCTTGTTATCAGTTATGTACATTTGAGCTTTATGTTCCATCTTCTGTTGCTTAATGAAAGTTTTTTGCATTATTTAAGTATCACGTGTGTTACCATGATGGTGTTTTGTGTTTCCATAAATGTGCACCTTCTATATGTTAATATATACTTCTGCTTGGGATGAAGCTACTTGTGATGAGCTTTGATACTTCATGTGGCTTTCTCTTATACAGTACCATCTTTATTATTATGGTGGTTGTCAGTATTTTCAAGGTACAAAACAGATTTAATTTTGTGTGTTGTTGAATTTACTGGTTTATATTCACATTTTCTTGTTTGTAAATTACAGCTTTATATTGTAAAATTAACAGTTTTTGACGTAAATGTGTTTACAGTTTTCTGTATTTTTACAAAATTATTCTGGCAACCACAGCTGCCAAAAAGTTTTTGTAAAAACAACAAGAAATTTTTTATAGTGTATATATATATATATATATATATATATATATATATATATATATATATATATATATATATATATATATATATATAAACATGGCTTTTCCTATGTAAAAAAAAAGCTCTTGAGCCTGGCAATATTAACATCCACAGAGAGCAGATGGCAAACCAAATTTAGAATAGCTGTTCCATTATAACCAGGAGCGTATCCAGACCAGTGAGGTGAATGAGCCGAGTCAGGTACCTGGACCGCAGTGGTTAGGCAAGGGCTGTACAGTCCCAGCAAATTATGCCAGATCACATGGTGTGCAGCATCACCCAACAACCTCATAATCAGAACCAGCCTGAAAAATGGTGCATTTGCATAAATCCTTTCAAATCAGGCGCTAAAACAATGCAAACAACACATGCAAATTAAACAGCACTATCAACGGCACCATTCATTCATTGTGAATCCTCCCAGCATTGATGGATTTTAAAATCTTGTTTTCTAAGTTCTTCATGCCAGAAATTCAGACTTGGTACACACTGGAATTTGGCTTTGTGGATAATGCAGCAACTACAAGGGACAATTTAGTTTCAGCCTGATTGGTTGGGTCTACTCTTGAAGCACCAGTAAAATTTCTAACTAACTAACTACCTGAATAACTAACCTGAATAAGTCGGCCCTGTTCGGTCTGCAGGGTGCTGAGCTCCTGTCCAATGTTGCTCTGGCCTTGTCTCAGCGCGTTGTACTCCATCTTCAACTGACTGGCATGGGCGGACAGCTTGGCCACCTCCTCTGCCAGTTTAACAAGCAGAGCCCGATCTTGCCCTTTCACTGACTTTAGATCAGTGTCATGGTCAGTGAGCGAGTGCAGCAGCGAGGTCTGCACACCCTCCAGACGCAGGAAGTTATTGTTGTAGTCGGGGCAGTTGGGGTCAATGAAGATGTTGATGCGGGAGCCGTCGCCTCTCTCGATAGTTACCAGGGCATTACCCTCATCCTGGTTGGTGCTGATGAGAGGGGGGCCGTCCGGGCCACTGGGTGCTTGGTAATGGTTCATCAGAAGGATGATCCCGGTTACTGTGACAGCCAGTAACACAGCAACAAAGAGCAAGATGGTGCATAGGAGATAGCTACAGCTCATCCTCTGTAGAAAAACAGAGAGATCAGACACATTAGCATACAGAAATAAAACACAAGTCTGAAAAGAAGCATTAAAATGACCAGCACGTCGAAGACAGTCAGAAATGTGTGTATGTTTTTTTTTTTTCATTTTAATCTTAAACAGAACTCTGTAAAGCTGATGTATAAGTAATACATGCCGATTAAACTTGCAGGAGGCCATATCAAATCTGACATACACCGATAACACAGATTCAAAAGTAGGTTCCCCACAACTGCAGCTTACAAATTTCTAAAAATCCCTGTTGAGCATTAAACATGCATGGAGATGCTTCTTGAAAGTTTAATCTGCTATTATGTAATACCTGAAGACTACCGAATGCATAAATTCAGGCTTTTCACAAAGGTGTTTATAAAATACGGAAAATAAATTATGTTTGCTCGGTTGCCTAAGACCTAATCATCATCCCCTGCTCCAAATCATTTAAGTCAGGATGATAATATTCTAGTAGGAAACTCTGGACTTTTCTCTGAGCCCAGATTTTCTGAATTGGGAATGTTATGATAAAGAATTGTGGCAAATGAAAACTGATATTGTGGGTAATTACATTTTCATTTTGAGTGCGCTGTTTGGTTCACAGTAAATGTTATGTTTTATGAACAGCAAGAAAGCTAAAATACTACTCATTCATGAATTTACATACATACCCTTTGTAGTATATACAAGATGTTAAAAGTTTTAACAAAATGTGTTGATTAAAGAAAATGCATGTTTTTTTTTATTTACTACTGTCCTGAATCAGCACTGATGTTTACATAGAGTCCGCCAAGGCAAAATAATAACAAAATTCACGTAAATGAACCAGTTCAAAAGTTCACATACCCTTGGATCTTAATACTGTGTTGTAGAATCAACAAAATGTTTTGAAAGGTGTTCCTGAGTCCCTTGTTTGTCCTGAGCAGTTAAACTGCCCACAGTTCTTCAAGTAAAATGCATTTCTGCATAACTGAACCCTTAGCAGTGACTAAGATTTTGAGATCCATCTTCCCACAATGAAGACAACTGATGGAGGACTCAACTCTTACAAAAGGTGGAAACATCGCTGTCACTCAAGAAGGAAACATAGTGCATTAAGAGCTAGAAGTGCAAACTTTTGAACATGTTGTTCAGTTGTTCAAATATTGTATTTTTTTTTCATTTAGTACTGCCCTTCGGAAACTACACAGATGTTTTCATGTTTCCTAGAAATCAAAATAAGTACAATTAACACAGATTATCCAATAAAATAAAAAAAAGCCATGTCAATGCATATTTTCATAATAGTGAAAACACTGTAAATTAGTGCTAGAATTTGAGATAATGCAATGATTGTGTACTTGATATGCTGATAAAAAAATCAATATTAGTACAATTTGTAAGTAAATTGTAAGTAGATTTCACAGATAGTTACAAAGAAACGGTAACTTACACGTTAAAATAGTATGTACAAACTAGTTCATGTACAAAAACTTATATACAATAAAATCCGATTTAGGGGAAAAAATAAAAATCTACTATGATCGGATACTTTTCATTTATTTTGAACAGCAGAGAAGTGCTCTCGCTAAGCACAGTGGATTACTATTTTTTTAATTTTGTGATGTATTATTTTCAGTCGTTTGGGACACGGTGACACACAGTCCTCTTCACTTTACATATCTATCACTCTTGCTGCTCAGAAATGTTTATGCTATCATGCTGCATGCATCATAAGTTATGCTAGCACTCACACTCAATGATCTACATATACTGTACCTGAACCACGCTCTGGGCCACCTTTTCCAACCAACCTAGGGACGGCTAAATAAATAGTGCCCCAGCGTCACGCTAGTCAAATGACCCAGGCTTTGGGGTTCAAACAGGCTTGGGCACGGTTAAGATTACCTAGTATGAATACACCCTAATTATTCTTCTGCATCCCGCACACACGAATCTCATCTGCCCACACCAGCACTCGCCCATCAAGTGTTCCGTGCCGCACTCTGTTGCGTTGGGTCCCGCGATCGTGAAGGTCTCTACTCGAAAGGGGTCTGTTATAATGTTATGATATTATAACTTAATAATATTTCATAATTCTGTTTATTTCCAAAATATAATTTTTCCAATTCTGCAATCAAGTTGGGTAGGAGCCATGATTTATTGCGTTCATTTTTGTATCACACAATTGACAGCCCTACTTTAAATGCACTGTTTTCAAACATAAGACATACATCCGTTTTCAAAAATGAGGTTGAGATACAAGTAAGATTCTGTTGTTCTTATTGTGCATTAAAAATGTAGCATAAAGCCAGAACCAGTGTACATTAGAAAGAGGAGTGGCAGTAGATCGTTTGTGAACACTTTACACTGATTTCTGTGATTGCCCAGGGCCCAAGTGGTGGGCTGGAATATAAACGACAAGATGAGCAGTGTTTCCTTTGAGGATCTAGGAAGGCAAATCCCCACAGGGCAAAAGACTAGAAACAACAGACATAAGCCTTACAGCTCAATATTACGGTTTGGTTAAGTGCCCAGAGTTGACAACTCTCTCATCTATGCTAGTATGTGCCAGTGTGCGGATGTGTGTGTGTGCATTCGGTAACAATCGCAGATATAACAACAAATGAAGTGAAGAACATTTGATGGGAAACTAGGGAATGCCACGCAGGCACTGGAGAGGCCTTGCTTATCATTTTGCCATGTCTTTTTATTCAGCGGGAGCCTGCATCGCTCGCCCCGCTGTTATTCAAGTGCCACTTCAATATTCCACTTGACAGCGGGTGTTGGTCCCTATCGTGAGCTTCGAGTACATTTTGTGTATTTATTTGTCACACTTTTACATATATGCCAGAGTGACTCAATGCCCATGTGCCATTTATGATTGATATTAAATCACTGACACTCAAGGCTGAAGCAGCACACAGCTGCAATAAGATATTTACAGGGATCAGCAGTAAGGAATATTTCAGGTCAGGTGAATAAAAATATTTTTTTTGTGCTTAGGCCAGTAAATATGTTGGTAAACAGATATCTGAACAATTGGCCAGAATAGGGGAGTAGAAATATTACATTTGTTTTTACATTTAAAAACCAAAAATGACATTCATTGTTTTATTATTATTTGTCAATTATGAACTAAGTAGTTAATAATACATCATTTAAATGTATATTTAGCATTTTGTTTTTAATATTATTTATTCTCGTTTTTATGTAACTTTCTCATGTTCTTCATCAAATGTTAAACTTGCTTTAAAATGTGCAATTAAAACGTCTTGGGTTACGCATGTAACCATGGTTCCCCGAGAGGGAACGAGATGCTGCACCCCCTAGGGTGGACATTGGGGAATGCAGTCTGCATGACCGATATCTGAAGCACTTGTGAATCAATGTCAATGTCATCAATTGGTCCACCTGGTCCATGACGTTATAGGTGGGGTGCCTGGAAGTATAAAATGTTGTGGCCTAGTTGTTAGCGTTTGACTCCTAACCCTAGGGTTGTGGGTTCGAGTCTCGCGCCCCGGCAATACCATGACTGTGGTGCCCTTGAGCAAGGCACCGAAGCCCCAACTGCTCTCCGGGTGCTTCAGAATAAATGGCTGCCCACTGCTCCGGGTGTGTGAACACACAGTGTGTGTGTGTGTTCACTGCTGTGTGTGTGCACTTTGGATGGGTTAAATGCAGAGCACGAATTCTGAGTATGGGTCACCATACTTGGCTGTATGTCACGTCACACTTAAAAGGGCACCTGCTGAATACATCATCCACTTAGCTGTCTAAACAGGCAGGCCAAAGGCATGGCGAGGGTGCCAGGATCTCGTTCCCTCTCAGGGGGACCATGGTTACATGCGTAACCCAAGACGTTCCCCTTCTAGGAAACTCCAAGCTGCTCCACACTGAGGAACACATTCCTGTCCAACTGGTGGGGGAGCAAAGGAAGCAACAGATGTACACACAACTTGGCAGAAATATGGAACCTGATTAGATCAAGGGGAACATCCCACCCAAGTTAAGAGTACAACTATCCTCAGACAGCTATGCTATGTGAGCCATATAAGCCTGGATACACAAGAGAGACGAACGCAAATGGAGCTTCTCGTCGGACACACTCAAAATGAGCATGTTCAGAACCCTCAAACACTGATCGCACAAGATCCAAGATCCTGACCAAGAAACATGACGCATAGAACATATGTGTCCTCAAGTGTCAGAAACCTTGGGCATGGAGGCACACACGCTCCATAACGCTCATCCGCCCTGGTCAATCACACATTTCAAATAGATGGCTCCTGAAGACAGCAAGATTTGTGTGGTTAAGACTCAGCAGGCGCACTCATATATTTCCGGGCATCCCGCCTATGACAGCATGGGCCAGGTGGACCAATATACTGGCATTGTCTCACACGTGCTTTAGACACCGGTCATGCAGACTGCATTCTCCAGTGGGCACAGTGTGGCCTTCCCTACAAGGGTAACTAAATTTATACAAAATATTCAGAAAAACAAGAGAGCAAAAATATACAAATGATAAAAAATTTTTAAAAAGTACATTGAAAAATAATAGTTACCTGATTTTTAACCAATTGAAACCGAAGCAAAAAATTATTTGCAACCATATGTCCACATGCATGTTCAAAGAACTAAGATACAGTGATGGCACAACTGAACATATAGCCATTAATCAACAACAGAGTGTGACGCTAGCTACACCAAGGTCATGGGTCTGACAGGAAGAGCATGCACTGGAAAAAAATAATAATCTGAATGCATTTTAAGCTTCTATGGAAAAGCTTCTGCCAAATAAGTAAATGTAAATGTAAATGAAGTGGTACTACATTTCCATGTGAAGTCAAATCACCAAGTGCTATACACTCACACATACGCAAACACAAAACCACAAATGCAATATCAATCCATATACCCTCTGAGATGTTGATTTAGCAGTCATTGCGGTGAATAACACAGCCCCTGCTCTCATGCAAAAGTTCCAGTAAAACACATCTAAATTTACGATGCCTGTGTTCTGTCCCTGAGTAAGGGATACATTTTTTTTCAGAGCATATTGTATTTCCATAGTTGTGTGATAAAGTATCTCTGTACAAGACACCTATGAACAAAAGCACAAGTGCAGCCTGGTGAAGAGGGTCCTATTCCCACACCGAGCATAAGCATTGTCATATTTATTTTAAAGATAATTAATGTGCACAAAAGACTCTGGCCTACTTCATCATGCAGCAGCAGGTCTCAGATCAATTTGTTACAATAAAGCAACAATACCTGCTGTCTGCAGGAATTAGCTGGGCTTATATCTGACCCCTCTGCTGAGAGCGTATCACAAAACAGCCGTGTGACAACAAAGACATGGGCGAGACCTGGCTTTTCCTCCAGAGCAGCCCTGTGAGAAATCCTCACCGACACAATGAGACAGCAAGCACATCTATTCTACGTACACACACACACCATCAATCTTGCTCCTCTTTATTGTGATAGAGCCTCTCTACGGGTGTTTAGAAGAAAAACCGAGGGCTCGAAAACATTCGGTCACTGTTCCGCGACCTGCATCTTAACTAGACTGTAGACCCTGACCGTGGACGTCTTCTGAGGCGTCTACGCACCTTTACTTCCCTCTCACAGTCTAGTGGGCAGCAGGTATTCAGATGCCCCCTGAGCAGACACAGGTTGAGATTAGAGGGCCACGCTTAGCTGAGCGCAGACAATATTTGATAAGGGCTTTTTATCTGTCGTGCTGAGACGAGGCTCTTGAATGAGGAGAGGTGAAACAGGGGAGCCGGCGAACAAAAAACGCCACATTTTTTCCAACGCCCTTTTTAGACCTGTAAGACCTACAGCAGATTGACATAGATACCAGCTGCAGGTACTAAGAGGGAGGTCAAGCGCATTGACACCCTGGGAATGTCACATGACAGAGCCGGTGATTGCTTACTCGGGGAGATGTAGGTGAGGTGTCGAGTTCTCTTGACAGTGGTTTCCAACAAAAGAAAATGCACAAGAAAGAACGCATCGCCTGGCTATAACAAAGCAAAATTAAAGCAAGATCACTAAATGACAACAATAAGGTTAAATAGAAATTAATGGAGAGCAAGTTTAGAGAAAAATCACCCTAGTAATTCAGATATACTCTGATTCAGAGTTGTGCAAAATCCAGAAATGAAGAACTCAAAAATGAAAAATCTGTCATTAATTAATCACCCTTAAGTCGTTCCAAACTAGCAAGACACAAATTAAGATATTTTGGATGAAATATATGAACTTTCTGACCCTCCAGAGACAGCTTTGTAGTAAGGAGATCATTAAAATAGTCCATATGACATCAGTGGTTCAACTCTAATTTTATGAAGCTACAAAAATGCTTTTCTTCCGTGTTTGTCTTCACAGCACATTCACGAGATTACCATGAACGCATGTGGTGCTGCCGATGCAGGAGCCAGAATTCAGAAGTAGAAACCGGATGTACTGCAGCTTGTTTGCAAAGAGAGGAATGCATACACATGAATGAAGAAACTTTTGAATAAAGTTGTTATTTTTGTTTTCTTTACACACAAAATAGTACTCTCATAGCCTTATAAAATTACAGTTAAACCACAGATGTCAATTTTAACAATTTCCTTACTATCTTTCTGAGACTTGAAGGTGGTAGTTTCATTGCTGTCTATGCACTTCTCAGATTTTATCAAAAATATCTTGATTTGTGTTCCGAGGATAAACAAAGGTCTTATGAGTTTGGAATGACATGAGGGTGAGTATTAATCACAAAACATTAATTGTTGGGTGAACTATCCCTTTAACTGGTCAAATGCCACAGGAAGTTATTCTGTAATTTGAATGGGAAAGACAGAAAGGATAAAATATAAAATATTGAGAAAAATATTACCTGAAATTTAAAATACAGTTTATAAACTCAAATATCTAAATTGAAATTACAATTCTGCATGCTGTTGGCTACCTCAATTCAGACTTATTTTAAAAGGCTTTCTCAACTTAATTAAACAATCTTGTTTTCCTCTAAAATTCACATCATCTAACCACTTGGCTGGGTTCTTCTGTTGTTGTTTTTTTTTGTTTTTTGTTGTTGTTGTTTTCAAGGCCTAAACAAATTAAGAGAAACATCTGAGAAAAAGTTTAAATATAATTGAAGAACTCCATTAAGTCTCCAGAGCTATGAAAAAGCAACCTCCAAGCAATAAAATTTCCTCTGGGTGGTTTCGCTCACCATTAGTTTAACTGTAGGTAATAGAAGTTGAGATACCAAGGAAAATGGTCTTCTCTCTGTTCCTGAAAAATAGGACTCTCTTTTTGGAAGGGTCAGCACCCTACCCTTGAGACACATATAGTTTAATCATAATGCAATCAATACTAAGAAACAACCCTGAACCTCATTTCATTTGTGTGTCCTTCTAATCTTATAAATGCAGCTCTGCCAATTACAAACCATGAGACTGTGAACTGCCTCAGGTTTATATTGGTTTTTCAATGAATGCATGTATTCTAAAGGGTTTTTAATACAATGAACAGCCAGCAAGGTTGCAGGCAGATTCAATAGTGATTCACAGTCTGTTCAGCTTAGCTTCATTGTAAGGCCAAAGCTTTAAAAGTCACTTTTTAGGTATCATATGTTCTAATATGTACCATAATGTTGTTGCAAAGATGACCTTAAAACTACATTTTTTACCTTAGTATTTGTACCAGTGGTCAGTCGACCGTCAAAAATTGCTAAACCGAAAAGAACACAAGTATGTCAACATTTGCACAGCCAGTTTGTTAATATATGTTACGGAGATCTTCTTGAGATAGAAGTTAATGTCCTCACTAAAGAGATGAAAAAGGGCTTAAATATAAACATTTAATAATGTTTTTACATTACAGGCAGATGGACAGCACTTCCGGTCAGCACCTGATAACAAACTTGATAATGTTTACCACAATATTTGCTTTAGCTCAGGGGTTATTTTATCTTGCAATACAAATCTACAGCTCTTGCTGAAATATTGGGGTGCCTCAAGGCTCTAATCTAGGCACGACCTAATCTTCTTATAAGAGCTTAAGTTAGAAAGATGCTCTACCAGCTGTGCACATACATTGGGAGGGTGAAATAAACAGGCTGGCGGTCAGACATATGTAGTTGTTTACTTTTTCCCCTAAGGTACAGATCTTCCTGATTTAAGAGTGCTGGGTATTCATTAACTACTGTACGGGTCTTGATGAGTGACCTTTTAAAGTTTTCAATGCTTCAGCAGAAAACCAATACCAGACAGACAAAAAAAGCATCTGCTAATGTGTACATAACCTGACCTACTAACAGCATACATTCAGAATAAAGGCTATTTATATTCATTAGGGTTGACAACCGAGAAAGAGGTCTTATTCGGAACTAAAAAAAGCTGAATGATTTCTGTTAGTTTTGGTTCTAGAAATGGGATGTATTCTTTTTGATTCTCATTAACTGATTTTTTTTTCTTGAATCAAAATCCCTTCTGATTGTGAAGTGAAAAGTCAAAGTGACATTCAGTCAAGTATGGTGACCCATACTCAGAATTTGTGCTCTGCATTTAACCCATCCGAAGTGCACACACACAGAGCAGTGAAGACACACACTGTGAACACACAGCCGGAGCAGTGGGCAGCCATTTATGCTGCGGCGCCCGGGGAGCAGTTGGGGGTTCGATGCCTTGCTCAAGGACACTTAAGTCGTGGTATTGAAGGTGGAGAGAGAACTGTACATGCACTCCCTCCACCCACAATTCACACCGGCCCGGGACTCGAACTCACAACCTTTCGATTGGGAGCCCAACTCTCTAACCATTAGGCCACAACTTCCCAGACTCACTCACTTAGCTTCAATTTTTGAACTGCTAGCATGTTTGATTTCACATACATCAGTGGTTACTGACTGATTGTTTATATGACAATATGTAGTCAATGATGCAGATTGTGAGTTTTGTAATTATTAGTTATTTTATGAAAGAAAATGAATGATGCTTCCAAATGTATCTGTGTTTACTAAATGTAAAGGTCTGTGTACTAAAGATTTATTAAAGTTTTGGATGCTTAAAACTCAAATCGCTATTAAAACTATTTCCTTATTTTCTGTTTGTGATTTTAGATAAAAAACTCAAATTAATAAATGTAAGGCATCATTTACTGTTCATTTCAAATGTTGATCTTTTTTTTCCTCACCTAAAAAACCTGCATATAGTGCTATGAACAGGTTTTTGCCCCCTTCCTGTTTCTTATTATTATTTATTTTATTTTTTATTTTTTGCATAGTTTTCAGTTAAATGATTCAGATCAAACTAATTTTAATAATACACAAAGATAATAATACCAGTAATAATAATAATAATTATTATTATTATTATTTCATTTATTAAGGGAATAAAGCTGTCCAAACCTGCATGGCACTATGTGAAAAGCAATTGCTCCTTAAATCAAATAACTGGTTGTGCCACCCTATGGAGCAACAACTGCAATCAAGCATTTGTGATAACTGGCCATGTATCTTTCACATCTCTGTGGAGGAATTTTGGCCCACTCTTTGTTTTAATTCAGCCACATTGGAGGGTTTTCGAGCATGAATGGACTGTTTAAGGTCATGCCACAGCATCTCAATCGGATTTAACTCAAGACTCTGACTTGGCCACTACAAAACCTTAATTTTGTTTTTCTTGAGCCATTCAGAGCTGGACTTGCTGGTGTGTTTGGGATCATTGTCCTGCTGCATAACCCAAGTGCGCTTGAGCTTGAGATCAAAAACTGACTGGCGGACATTCTTCTTCAGGATTTTCAGATAGAGTGCAGAATTCATGGTTCCATCAATTATGTTAAGTCATCCAGGTCCTGAAGCTGCAAAATAGCCCCAGACTTTCACACTACCACCACCATGATTGAATGTTGGTATGATTTTATTTTTATGAAATGCTATGTTGGTTTTATACCAGATGTGAGGGGACACACACCTTCGGAAAAAGTTCAACAGAATATTTGCCCAAAAGTCTTGGGGATAATCAAGATATTTTTTTGGCAAATGTGAGACAAGCCTTTGTGTTCTTTTTGGTCAACAGTGGCTTTTGCCTTGGAACTCTCCCATGGATACTGTGTTGCCCAGTCTCTTTCTTATTGTTGAATCATAAACACTGACAACTCTTAAGACGTTGTCCTGTGTTCTTTTAGGACCCCCTGGATGAGTCATCATTGTGCTCTTGGAGTAATTTTTGTAGGCCAGCCACTCCTGGGAAGGTTGACCACTGTTCCAAGTTTTCTCCAGTCCTAAAGCCTAAAGCCTTAGAAATGGCTTTATAATACTTTCCAGACTAATGCATGTCAACTATTTAGTTTATCATTCATTTTAGAATTTTTTAAGATTGTGGAATGATGTGTTGCTCTTTAAGCATGCTTCACTTTGTCAGACAGGTTCTATTTAAGTGATTTCTTGATTCAACAGGCCTGGCAGTAATCAGGCTTGGGTGTGGCTAGTGAAACTCAACTCAGCTTTATAAAGTAATGTGTTTAATCACATTTCTTTCATACGGAGCCCCGCACATGACATGCAGGTAAAAATATTAGGCTAAATCGCTTGCACGATTTATTAATTCATTCCCTCAATGTACTAAAATGTGCACACGAGTACTATTGCGTTCACTCGATTTATAAATTGTGCGCACGATTTACTAATTCGCTCCTTCGATTTGCTAAATCGAGCGAACGCAATAGTAAATTGAGGGAACGCAATAGTAATTGTGTGCACAATTTAGCACATTGAGGGAATGAATTAGTAAATCGTGCGCGCAATTTTTTTTATTTGCTCTTGCATGTCATGTGCGGGGCTCCGTACTTTCATGATTTAATAGGAGAGAGCAATTACATTTTCATGTAGGGCCAGGCAGGTTTGGACAAATGTTTTTCCTAAATAAATCAAATAATATAAAAACTGCATTTTGTATTAACTTGCATTATCTTTGTTTAATATAAAAATGTTTGATGGTCTGAATCTTTTAAGTGTGACATATGCAAAAAAAAAAAAAAAACGGGACGGGACGGGGAAAAAACTTTTTCACACCACTGTATATAACATATTTAACATTTATTTTGCACTCAGGTTCAAGCTGCTGCCACGGTTTATATCAAGGTTTCAACCGAAGACCCCTAGAGCACTTTCAGACCCTTCAAAACACACAAGTCTTAAATGTGGCCAAGCTCCAGTTGTTTTACAAATTAGACACTTGTAAGGCCAAACGCCTGAAAGCAACGCTCGTCAACACACATTAAGGGATCACTACGCTGTTCGCCCTGAATTACACAGCAACCCGAGGCCTAAGAAATATCTTGTGATACAACGTGAAAGCAGAAATCCCAACGAGTAAATCTTAGCGCTTTGGGTAGACCAGATGTAGGGGATTATTCTTAATCTGCAAAATGGCCACACAACTCTAGTTCTTTTTCTTCAGTTCATTTATCACTAACGTTGCATGGCAGTAAGTCGCGGGAACCTGAGTACTGACTCACTACGAGATCCGCACTGCCGCAGCCACACAAATTAAAACACACACACACACAAATATGCATTCGCATGTACCAGCACAATTTGTGCTGGCTCAGAATATGTGGCTTCATTAGCCGGTTTGAAATGATAAATAGTTTATTGTGTGGGGAGGGCTGGGGGTGGGGGGGATATGCCCGAAGCTGTCAAAAGAAGACTGTTTCTCCCCCTTCCTCCAGCTCCACTGAGGCTATTAAAACAGCATCTTGCTAAAGTATGATACTGCTTTTCTGAGCCAATAGGTGATGACATCCTGAGAAGGGCCCTCTGCATATCTTTGAAACATCTCACGAGCATCTCTAAAGCAGATAACGATGCCTCGCCGACACTCCGAGAAGTTAGTAGTGGGTCAAAGCAATGCAACATACTCGTTGTAGCCTGAGGTGAATGATAAAAATGATTATACTTCCTGTGTAGGATGAGACGGGTAAACAAGGCAGGGGATATGACTTCAAAACGAATGTGCATTCTCTCGTAGCACACATACAGTTAATTAAAATGGAAAGGAAAAAATGGTTCCCCAACTGTAGAGATGTCAAACTGAGATACATACAAGTGCAGGTCAAAAAACTAAATTTGTTGTATAAAAATTGCAGGTCTTTTTGAGTGAAAGCACAATGTAGCGCTTATCGAAGGGATTTGCAGAGAAGAAGTCAAACTTTGAGCTCTTTGTCCTCTCACCATCTCAAAGGAAATAAGTGGGTGCCACTGCAGATAGAGGAAATAAACACTTCCACGGTACATGTTGCTTCATGAAATGGCCGTCATGTGCAGCTAAAGTGGGTCTGAAATTGCGGCCATCAATTTTTAATCATAGTCCTCCTCCACTGACCCTAAACCTCCTTTCTGCAAACCTTAGATAACTTGGACTTATGTGACTGTGTGAAAATTCTCTTGCCTCTTCAGCTACAGGAAAGAAAAATCACAATTGAGCTCTTTTAAAAATCAAAAATGAAAGACTTCAATATGGTCTCAAAATATCTTACAATATAACATAATCTGTGCTATACTTACATTTATTATTGTTATTTATTTACATAGTCTTTTGTTATTGTCTTTATTTAATATAATAATAATAATTAAAAAAATAACTGTTTTAAATATTAATCAATATTATCAATATTAAAGTTTTTTTACATAATATATTTACGTTGTGTGTACTGTTTATTTATTATGTATATATAAATACACATTAAGTATATATATTGAAAATATTTACATTTATATTGTGTATATACATTTATATATTTATATTTTATATAAATATATTTCATATATTAACATAACATATTTTTCTTTAATATATTCATGCATGTGTTTCTATTTATATACACATAATAAATATTCACAGTACACACTCAAGTGTTATGAAAACAAAACTTTTATTTCGGATGTGATCTATCGCGATTAATCGTTTGACAGCACTAGTTTTTTACATAAACATATATATGAATAAAAATTGTTTCTTGAGCACCAAATCAGCTTATCAGAGGAAATAAACTTTGGGAGTGTGCACAATATCTTCAAGGCAAAACATATATTTACTGCTATATACAACTAAAATAGTTTGCAACTGTAGTGTGTGTCCACTCAACTGACTATTGAGATGATTTAGCCTCAGCATGTGGTGCATGTTTGTGTGTGTGTGTGTGTGTGTGTGTGTGGCTTGTGTATGCGTAACTCGGCAGAGTGGCAAGCAGCAGTGACAGTGCCTTCTCTCTGCAGGCTTGCCTGTCAGTGCACTCCAAGGACAGGCAGCGATGTGTGCAGGCAGCGATTTGTCTTTCAGGCCTCTTCTGGGCTCCAGAGAGCAGCTTCTGCGAGGATGCCATAAGTCAACATTCACACTCTTCCTCTCCGCTCCCTAATGGCTGACACACAAAAGTCAGCTCTGGCTTTGCTCTGACATGCTGGATCAAAACTGGAAGGGACAAAAGATCAGCCTGTACACACACAGAGACACACACGGACCAATGGATGCCATATGAGAGAAAGTAAATGCATAAAACCTAAAAGCGAACAGGGCCTCTTATTTGTGATGCCAGCAGTGAGCAAACAGATCTCAAAATGTTATTTCGCCGTATTTGAGCAGCAAGTGAAATGTTGTTTTGGTTGTCTTGTGCACAAGACGTTCTACATCCTTCAAGCAAAAGTTCAAAGGAATGAGAAACTTTCAGGAGAAATCCAGTTGTGACACTTAGTTTGGGAGTCTGAAATGAACAAGATTTCAAAAAAACTTGACATCATTTCACTGAAACATTGCAAAAAGTTTGGTTAAACAGAAACTAGAGAATTTCTCTCTCTCTCTCTCTCTCTCTCTCTCTCTCTCTCTCTCTCTCTCTCTCTCTATATATATATATATATATATATATATAACTTGCTAGTTTTGGGTAAAACAAACTTAGTCATCTACAGTGTCATTAATATTACCTTAAAACTAAATTTATTAAAAAAAATTGTTTAATTGAAATAAAGTTAATCAATAAATTAACAAAATATATAGAAATAAATTATGAAAAAAAAAATTCAATAAAATGTTTCCTTGGAAATTTTTCTTTAAATATTTATTTACAAAATATTTATAAATTAATTTATAAATAGTTGAATTATTAAAATTATAAAAAGAAAATGAAAAATAAGACTTATGAATAAAATAAACTAAAAACAAAATTCAAAGATAATTAGAAATATATACATATTTAAAAAAAACAAAAACAAATTTAGAACAATGACTACAGCATATAACAAAATAACTAAAACTGTTATTAAAATGAAAACTGATATTTAAAAAAAAAAAGCCAATTTAAAATATTAATAAATACTATAAAATAATATAAATAATACTGAAATAACTCTGGTCATTTGGGGAAACTGCAGCAATTGTTGATTCAACTCAAATTCCAATTATACTTCCTTTAAAATTCAATGCTAGAGAAAATAAAAAAAATATATAAAAATAAAAGGTACACCTATGTATGTTAACTACAGCTCAATAGTGCATATTAGTACTTCAATGACATAAGTAAATAGATTTTTATTTTAGGGTGAACTATCCTTTTATGAACTATGCTGTGACCATCTATATTTATTGTATTTTCTCTATAACCACATTCAATTTCAATTGAATTGAATTGAACAGAAAACATAATGGTCTTACCCTTATATGCCCTAATATAATCCTAAAGGGCACACAATTTCTAAAAACACAGGTGATGCAGGACTTTGAAGTGTTTCAGCTCAGCAATTGAGAAAGAAAAAGCAAATGGAAAAATTCTATCACTCATGGGAAGTCCCAGCTTGTGGTGCTTAATAATGGTCATTTATTTCTGTTACAGAGAGGAATTTTCCCCCAGAATGCCATAGTTAAAAAAGTGTCAGGAAATACTACTGGGAAGGAAATGTCTCGCTGAAAGAATCGGAGATACATTTCCATAAAACGCTGCGGTATTGTAAAGGTCAGACAAAATGTTTTCAAGTCACATCTTTAAAAATCCAAAATAGAAAGAACAGAAGGATACTGCCAATGCAAATCTTTTTAAAATTCAGCTTATTATGCACAGACATTCAATAAATCGCAGCTTTCACACACTTATGAACACCATCACGAAATGCACTTCGCTTCAAAATGGGGACCTTCAAGAATTAGCCGGTAATTTGCACACAAAACCCCCTGAATGGCGTGCGTTTTGAATCCTGGCATGTGCTGAGCATTTCAAATGACACAGCCGGTTAGGGCTTCACAGTGCAGAAACTAATTAGATTGTCCATAATGGATTCCATCTCACTTTATATGATGTGACCTGACAGCTGCCAAAGCAGTTGTGAAGTATGAAGCTGCTTTTTGTGTGTGTCTGAGTGCAATAATTCGTCCCCTCATCTCTGGCTTTCCAAGTATGATGGGTATACACTTCTAAAATCCCTGTTAGTCGAAGACCGGCTCTCTCCGCAGAGGTGAAATCCATTTGCACCTCCTGCAGGTGGCATCACACCAGGATGTGATACCACCTGCAGCACAGACTTTTAAAAGCCATCAGAAATCCCAAGCCACATGCACAAGCTCTGGGGTGTTATTTCAACACAAATGCACAGTAAAAGTAAAGGTGGTCTGGGTTGATTTAATGCAACTTGTTCGCCTAGTGACTGATCCGCATGGGTCAGATTTTAGGCTGTGATGCTCAAGAGAAATCCAGATGAAGATCTAATGGTTTACATTTGAACAAAAACATCATTCGAGGTTCACCATTTACAGGGTCACACAGAAGCTCCACTTGTGATATTTTCATAAACTGTTGGCAGTCTGACACTTCTCTCTGTTTGCATTCTGCTAAACCTCATATACACAACCCGACCAATCATTCCTCAAATGGGCCATTTAACATTAATGGACCTATTAATGGTCACAAAACAGTTTACTGAAAAAGGCTTCACGGTTGCCTAGGAAAGCAAAACAGAATGTTTCCACAACCATTTTCAATGATGACACTGAATGTTGAGAGAAAAGGCAATGCAATACCAAGCAGACACAGCTACTCCTACCTACTTGAATAAAGCCCCAAAATCTCTCAAACTGTGTGCCAAGATTATGTTTTATATAACATGTCACCAATTGGAAAAAAAAAAACTAAACTTTTCAGATTGATCCTACTATTTTGCATGGAGCAATCCTTTCCTAGAGCCACCACACTGAATGTTGCAAATGATAAAACACCTATATTAAAGTCAGTTTCACAATTAATGCATCACGTTTTAATATATGGGATTAATGATAAAGCATATTCTCTCTCCTTTGGGGCTTGAAAAGCTAAACTTTTCTAAGAGGAAGTGATAATTGGCATTGGCATTGATCCAATGGTTGAATTGATTAAGAAGTCTTTATGCTAGGCAGAAGAAAAAGGTGATGATTTAGTAAGTGTGACATGACATTCAGCCAAGTATGGTGACCCATACTCAGAATTCATGCTCTGCATTTAACCCATCCGAAGTGCACACACACAGAGCAGTGAACACACGCACACTGGGCAGCCATTTATGCTGCGGCGCCCGGGGAGCAGTTGGGGGTTCAATGCTCAAGGGGCACCTAAGTTGTGGTATTGAGGGTGGAGAGAGAACTGTATATGCACTCCCCCCACCCACAATTCCTGCCAGCCCGAGAGTCGAACTCACAACCCTTCGATTGCGAGTCTGACTCTCTAACCATTAGGCCACGACTTCCCTATAATTAGTAATAGTGATTGAACAGTCAAACTGTCCTTCGTTAACAGGGTTAACAAATATCTGAGTTACTTTTTCAATTAAGTAGCACAAGTTACTTGTTTTCCCATTTATTCATTGAAAGCTCTCCTGTCCCTTGAGCGACATTGGGAGTGAGGAACAGTGGCACTTCCTTCAGGCTGAAGCTGAATCATTTAACTTTTAGTGTGAAAGTGCCTTAAATCAAATCCCAGCTCATGTGATAAAAGTAACTTGATGAATTACTTTCCATAAAAGTAACTAAGAAACTCAAATAGTTACTTTTTTATGGTGTAATGCAATACTGTAATGTATTACTTTTAAAAGTAACTTTCTCCAGATCTGTTCATTACTTTCAGTAGCTCTTGACAGCTCTACATTAGAGGTTTAACATTTAAAGAGTTAATGGCATCTCACCCGGAGCTCCAAAATGTAATACTTCTATTCATAAAATAAAAAGTAGGATTATTATTATATATTAGTACCATTTATAATGCTCAAAAACAGACGGGGTTATTATAATCTTTACAGACCTTTACTTCGCACAGTAAAAATTATCTCAGCAATAGTAATATGTACAGAATATGAACAAAAATATTAGAATGAAAAAAAAATTAATGCAACGTGTAGAAATAAATGTTAAAGTATGCACTACCATCTTTTTTATCAAACTAATTTATACTTTTATTAATCAAGGGCACATTAAATTGATCAAAAGGGACATTACTGGGCATTATATTGTATAAATTTCTAAATAAAAAAAAAATGTAATTAGACCTTTCTATTAATCAAAATATGATCAAATACAATTTTGCTTTAGTGAGCATTAGAAACTTTCAAAAACAAATAAAAAAGAAATTACTTATTTATTTATTTTTTGGAGATTTATGCTGCATATCTGCTTATTTAGAACATACAGTATACAGTAGTCTATTAGAGCATATATTATATATGCTTTATATATTATGTGTCTACCCACAAAGCCGGTGGAGGAAGAAATAATTGTTATTTCAAATAATAAGGCCAGTGCCATGTTTCAGTAAGATGTGATATGGGGGAGACGTTACTCTGATTATTTTTCATTTCCATTCGGTTGAGGTTATGTTGCAAGGTGTCACATTCCAATCAGACACTTGATATATAAGTGGCCACTGTAAAGTTGGTTGGCCAGATTTTAGTGTTACATTTACAAGAGGCTAAAATAGATGAGGAAATAGATTATCTTTAAATGGCTTATTACTGGCCACTATTGACAGCAAAGGTTTGGGGAAGTTATGGAGAAACTTGAATGCGATACAACAGGAAATCTTTAGGTACAGTCAGTGGGTGGTTGGCAGAAAGCAGAGCTGGATGTCGTAATGAGCAATGCCTTAGATATAAGGCTCTGTGAGACATTACACAGGGCAGAATGGCTATTAGCATCATCTTTATATGGCTTCAAGCTACAGTGAAGGAGCTGTCAGCAACAAAGCCAAAGTTTTCCAAATGTAGACTTATATGCAACACTGTTGTATCAGCAGACAATCATCTCCTCCTCAGTTCATTTTGAGAAAGAATGATTATTTGATTGTTCTGCTGTTGCTTGGCTACCAAAAAAAGGGAGTTTTGTTTGACGTCAAAAAGCCATTAGATCACTGATGTGACATCCTAACTGCAGAGCAGTCAAAAAACATATGTTGGCCTTAGCACACAATACATAAAATAGTGTAGCAATCTCCACACAATAAAATCACATCATATTCAAGTTAACAACCTGAGAAGAAGAATGAAAGATCAGATTTTGCACAGTACTTTAAAACAGAAAACAAAAAAGAGAGCAAACAAACACAAAGACAGGACTGGTTATATATCTAACAAAACTTCTATTCAATAAATATATACACACACACATATATACACACACACACACACATATATATATATATATATATATATATATATATATATTTATAGTCTATACAGAATTTCTGTATTTGCTATGACTTGCGGAGTATGCTGCGTTAACCCACTGTTGTCATCAATCAAGTCATGTTTTCCCAAAATAATTTACAATAAATTAACACAAATTATAATCGATAATTTAGCAACAAATATAATATGATTCAATAAATATTAATATACTAACATAAAACAAAAAATATTTTATACTAAAATTAATAACAAAATAATAAATGGCTACACGTACTTTTACATTCATGAAAATGCCAAACATGGACTTCTGATCATATTTTTTAAGTGATGATGCATCTTAAATTCAAAAGTCATGACATAAAAATACATTATCAATATTGCAATGTTCACAATTATCCTTAAAGAAATAGTTCATACGAAGAGGAAAAGTCTAACCCTTATGCTGTTCTGTTGAATTTGACAAACAAACAAAGAAAATACAACTCCCATAACATTTGTTTTTCCAACATAATGCAAGCCAATGTGGACCATCAAGAGTTTGGTTACCAACATTCTTCAAAAAAAATCTTCTTTTATGTCCCACAGAAGAATGAAACTCATCAGGATCTTATTTTTGGATGGACTACCTTTGTAAAATTCTGAATATTCAATATATATTGCCCAGCAATGTAGTCCTAGGTCTGGTGAGGGGAAAATATGGGCACGATAGGTTAAAAATGCAGAAGGCTTTCGGGATTCCCAGAGCTCAGAACAGCTGAGTCCTGTTTCAGACGTGTTTAATCTCCATCTCTCCTTTTTAAAACCACTCAGCTTCAAAATGGCCACCACAGCGACTGAGATCAGAAAAGCCGAGGCATCTTGTCTTAAATCATTACTTGCACATAGTCTTAAAAGACTGGTGATCTTTCACATTAACTGCCCTTTCCTCAAAGCACCTAAAACATCATCCAGTTTGTAAATCAAACCAATTGAGTGGCAGAAAGCAGCTCGTCCTGTCCTGCAAGCTGCTGACAATTATATTAGCGTTTGTACAGAAATCAACTGAAAAGCCAGCGTACACAGATTTCCTGATAGAAGCTATAGAAGCAGACCCCCAGTCATGATAATGGCCAATATAACTTCATTAGCACACAGACCTACAATTCAACCACAAGATGTTCTCAACATTTCACTTACGACTGCAAGCCATAGTGTCAGGATCATTTCATTTGCTGATGATAGCACGAAACTAGTTTAACAACTGGCTGAATACATCAACAGAACTGTCTGCCACAACTGCCACAAATTGCCCCGAGTGTTGAAGGGACTAAAGACCTTCTAAGAGACATGAACAGAAATCTGAACAGCAAAAGCAGGATTTGCAGAAATGGTTTGTAAGAGGAGACAGTGAGGATGTGCTAAAAAAAATAGTCAAAATGAAATATATAATATATATAATATATATATAGACACACACACACACACGTTGAAAAGTAGGGACATCCCATAGGCGTAATGGCTTTAATACTGTACAAACTATATATTCTATGGCCCTTCACCAACCCTAACCATCACAGGAAACTTTGTGCATTTCTACTTTCTCAAAAAACCTCTGTATGAATTATAAGCGTTTTGAAAATTGGGCACATGGGTTTTGTCCTCATACTGTAAGTCACCCTCTCCTTGTAATACCTGTGTCATACCCAAGTCATTCTGATATAATAAAACTAAGCAATTTTGTGTATGTATACTGTACAGAGTATATTTACATATTTTTTATATTGAGTAACTTAACATTTTCTTTTTTAACTTTTAAGAGATTGTTTATGTGTATATTGTTTGTTGACTTCAACTTGATACTATATACACACACACACACACACACGCACACACATATATTTTTATATACAGTATATATACATATCTATATATCAAGACTACATCTTGATACAATATTTCAATTACATGCATAATGTATATATGTCTTTCTATGTGCATACTGTACTGTACATATAGTGTGTTTTGTTGATTTTTAATCTTTAAATTAACTGTACTACTTTAAGAGATTAAGTTTATTTTGACTATGTTAAAGTATTTTGCTGTTTTGTTATGTATATCGACCCACTACAATCATTAATCAGTGTTCCTGATATTGATTAACTTATCAGCCTTCGTGGAAAATTCCTTCATGAAATACCACTGAGAAACTGGTGGATGTTTTAGAAAGCTCAACGCTAAAAGTCTCAGATGAATTTACCTGAAACATCCCGATAAAGACAACAGATGCATTTCTGTTCTGTGAAGCCAGACCGCATGCAGTATGAGCAAAGGAACATGCGGTTTTGTCATGGCACCAAAGAAGTTATCTTTATCTGTGTTATCACTGTCTGTTATTGCTATACAAAAGTGCATGAGTGGAAGGCCACTCCAGGGTCAATTCCAACAGCAGCAAAAACTGCATGCTCTGACCTTCCCATACATTGAACAATTCTCTGCCAGCCATTGTCATGGACAAATCCCTCACACGTCCAGATTCAATCCACCTAGATCATAATCTGTCCATCCCAATTGGCTCCAGAGATTCTGTCGCCTAATAACACAATCCACCACATTCAAAATCAGCTTTTTATTCCCCGGGTGACAAACAAGAACTGACCGACTTAAGCACTTGCTTTACATGATTATCTTTCCTCTAATACATTGGACTAATAGGCTTTGTGGCTATAATTTTCACACTCCCCTGCTCATTTTAATATAGCAAATGTCAGTCTATTTGTATTTATTCCACCATATGTGGCTGTTTATTGGCTTGGAGAACTGTGTTGATACCATGTTATGTCTATTTTGTATTTGTCGCAATGCATCACATTATCCCTTTTAACACTGCTCTGTTTCAAGGCCTCTGACTAAACAATACATAAATGCATTGAATTATTATTGCAAAATATTAAAGTGGTATTCTTTATTTATTTATTTTTAAGCACACCCTTCATGCAAAAATACGCTTGTTTGCTATAAATAAAACTAAGTACTGTTCATTTTAAAAGAAATTCATATAAATTCCATTTAAACACTAATAGGCTCCTATATTTATGTTCAGTTATTTCACTTTAATTGCATAGAAAAGCATCTTTACATTGTCATTATAGTAAAAAACACTAAACATGAACATAGGAGTCTGATAAAAAAAAGCTAATGTTAGATGAAAATTTCGAACGGCACTTAGAGGCTTTTGCATATGAACTTTTCATATATATAATGTTACATAAAAATGGCATGCCTGGCAGCACACACACATACTCTACAGACAAGTTGAGTTGTGGTCCTCATGGGAGATCCAGGTCTGCCTCCTATTCTCATTCCCACTAATTCCCTGTCACCTCTCTGCTGCCTCTGTCAATAAAAATAGCACAAATCACCAAAAATAAAAGCTGTGAAAACTGCTGACTCTTGAACACAACCGGTCAAGTAACATCACTGACTATGTCCATTGCTCTGGTGAGAGTTACATTGTGCTGCAGAATCAAAGTGGCACTTTGAAAGTGTAATAAAATCTTGTCCTGCTCTCCCTTGCAAGTGCTGAACACATTTTGCATGCTGCACCTTTCCATTGAGAAATTTAACAAGATGCATGTTTTTGCATTTAAATATAAAGTGTCCAAAAGCAGTGCAGCTGTTTAATGAGTTTAAATTAGTCGACAATGTCCAATTTTTTTTAGCTATCTGAGCACAGCGTCTCCCGTTTCATTCAGGCTGACAAAAAATGGGTTTCATCTCAAAAGCGAAGAAATGTCAAACACAAGATAAATACCAAAAGGTGTGTCTATAGTCCTGAATTAAATAAAAGTGGCTTTTGCAAAATGTCAACAGATCTGACCCAGAGCAAATTAGATTGTTTACTTTAAAAATCATTCCTTATTGTTGAAGGTGAGAGGGAGGAGACACGTCGGGGATCATCCGAATCATGTCAGAGGTTAAACCAAATAACATTCGCTCCATCACACTAAAAAAATGATCCATGACAGTTTGATATACCGGCGCCATCTAGGAGAGCCATTGATGGCCTATAATTATACAACTACTCTTAGAGTGAGACCCTCGCCCGTGAGACTCCATATATCGGGCTTCATACGCCCCCAAATAGCCCCACAATCCTGTGATGGATATCCAACACATATAACAGCAGAGAAGGGAAAATCATATATCTGCAGGGACTTTACAGCTTTCACATCCATCCACTTTCAATGTGCTACAACCAAGGCCAGAAGACTTTATTATGCATACAGGAGGGATTGACGAGAAATAAGGTATGGTTGAAAAGATAGGGATGAAATTCTGAAAGCATTTCCAGCCACAATAAACAGTGAAACACCACAACTATGGAAAGCGAAGGGGTTTTAAAGGATATTTTTATTAAATTCGAGCAACAGCTGATTGATTTAAACCATTTTTTTTCCTGGTTTAAACATAAAATACCATAAGTACTATTGTGAGACGAAATAAATGGCTTTGAGAAGAGAATAAGCAGGGTTTTGTCATTAATACGGCTGGAAAAGCACACGAGCATCACGACATAATGAAACGGGAAGTGTTTTAGAGTCGTCGCAGCATACTTATTAAGCTGGGGGACATGCTAGGTATCCAGTGTTTTATCCCGTACACACATAATGGCTACGTTCAGTCATGCGGTTACAGCTTTCATTACAGAACAGCAGGCTTCCAGGTTTTTTGGAGGAGTGTTTAATTGGCAGCGCCGTGTTTGACAAGCATCCCGAAGAAATGAAATTCGGCCCACATGTTTGGACTTTCCATCCCCATTGTGTCCAGTGCACAATTGGTAAACATCTCTCACATTGTCTTTCTTTGGCTGCATTGAATTTCTGCGCACGCCGTTGGAGAATTGCTGGACAGAAAGCAGACAACGGCTGGACACGACTTCACAGATTCTCCAAAGATTAACTTTAGAAAAAAAAGTGTTTGGGGTTCCTCCACATCTACGCTCCATCCTGATGAAAAGCTACCCAGGCTGTCAGCACGTCTGTTCACTTTGCAAATCCTAATAGCTACTACAACTTAAGCAGCTTGACACATTTGAGAGGAAAATGAATTGATAAAACCCTATTTAACTTCAGGTTGCTGCTATCATCCTGTGCTGAGATGAAGTCTGCTGCGAGTTTAAATGGCCACTGCTCATTTTTTCGGCTCTAAAGGATGGCAAATGTTTCTTACAGCTTTCAAAATCCTCAATCCCTCCAGCACTTCATAGTAAAATGCCTGTAAGTCAAAAAGCCGACAAGCAAATCAATTACCTGCTCTGAAGAACAAGTCAGATGTTTTAGCCTGCAGTTTCCAGGGTTAAAAATACAGTAGTGGCTTAAAGAAACAAGACTGTTCACTCAAGAACGGATATTCTGTCATTCTTTACTCACCTTCAAGACATTCCAAACCCGAGAAGAGAAGGAAAAGACATGTTTGGCAGGATGTTCATGCTATTCTCTCCCATTCAATGACAGTCAATGGTGACCAGGGGCTGTCAAGCTCCAGAAATGACATACAAAATTCTTGAGGCATCATAAAAACAGCAGTCCATACATATTGTGCACGATATTCCAAGTCAGAAGGAATATGATCAATTCTCCATAACCTGCACTCAATGTGTAATGTGAATATGAAAACATCCAAATTGGGCATGTCACAAATAAGGTAAAAGACACAGACTTTGAACCTTTGAATGAGTGAATTGGATTTGAGAAACAATACGTGAAGCTCACTCAAATCAAAAATTATAATTATATTAGTGTCCACACCAATTAACAATTACATTTAGTTATTAGAAGCGTAAACTGCAGTGATGTCGTCTGCCACTTTAAATGCTCGACCTCTTTAAAATCAGCTGCATTCTGATTGGCTGATTGATTCATATTTTTATCAGCTGGACAATCAACAATATGGTTCCTCTCTTTCATTATCATTATAGCTGTGGGCATACACTCTTAAAAATAAAAGTTCCAAAAGGTGGTTTTCATGGTGAAGAACCAATTTGGGTTTCCAAAAGAACTGTTATTTTCAAAGCACAAAGAACACAATACCATCTGAAGAACATTTTTTTAACATGACAATAAAGAACCTTTACTTTCCAGAGTGAACCTTTTCTCATAGAATTAGAATGTTACATAAGAATAAAACATATAGTTAACATTCTTGGTGTGTGAACAGCCCTGTAGATTGTACAGTAGTGCATGATTCGTGAAGTCTTTTTAAGGTCCTTTCATAAAATGGCTTCTAAACATCTCTTTTTGTGTTCCACCAAAAAAAGAAAAAAGAATATCACACGATTTTGGAAAGACATGAAGGTTGGTAAATAATGACACAAAGAGAGTTTTAAAAATCACTGCTGCTGTTTTGTTCCAGAGTGTGATCGTGTGTGTGTCTGCAAGAGTAGACCTTAAAAAATAACACGGGTGGGCCGACAATGAAAAATTTCTGGGAACAAGGAGCTAATGAGTCCATCTGACCATACCATACAATAATGTTACTACCTGCAACTTATCTTACTGTGACTCCTTAGGCCATTATATAACACACACACATCACATCGCTGAAGGAAAGCTAAAAAATGCAAATCCTTTTACCTGTACGCCTGTCTCACACCCTTAAGCCTATTTTAACCACTGCTTAATGGACCATAGGCTTCACTTATTATACTCTCAACTATAAAAAATCAAGGCACAAAGAGCTGCACGATGAATTACAAATTGTGTCCATCAAAGTCTGAACACTCCAGCACAGCAGGTGAACAGTTTTATTCATCCCATGAGATCCCACCCCTCCTCTCGCTCGCTTTCTCTCTCCCAAGTGAATATTTTATTAATAAACATCAGTCAGAAATGGATGGCAGACAAATTCACGTTGATTAATTAACAAGACCTAAAATAACTTATGCAGCACAAAGCAAACAAGCCCAGGCAGTTTGATAAACTGGCACGGCACTTCGGTTGTGCTGCGTGTTAAAATGACTCAGTTACACAAGACGGGCAAATAAAGAAGTGCCATTAGAACAAGCGGCTCGTGTTGATGTTGACGCTTCAAAGCAGAGCTTGACATATTCCTGAAAGGGCATTGTATTATGCACACTTCACACCCCCACTGAGAGAAGGTTAGAGGATGCCATGTGAGGATGATAGCAGTAATAAACAGCTGTTACAGCCGTGATCCCATCCTTAAACCTCTATAATCAGGATTGCTATAAACAGCAAGTTATGTACATTCCCCCATAAATGCTCGGCAGCAGATTACAGTAGCTGTGAAATGCAGGCAGTGGCAAGATATAGATTTGTTTTCAAAAAAGCTTTGAAATAGACAGTGAGAGATAAAAAAGCAAAGATGCAACACCCTTCAGCTTGCTGAGCTCCACCGTCAGATCTGTGATGTGCTCTCTCTGCAGTGAATGCATGAACTTCCAGCATTCCTGAGTGAAATTTTTCTGGCAGACATGCAGTCGCTCATATATGGAGGGGCTGAGCTTAATCCCTTAGTTGTATGTGAGCTGCATAAAAGAAACAAATGTATTCCCTCATGTGCGGAGGGCATGGAGAGAGGTATCATCTGACAGTGGTACAATATCACTCTGAACGCTTGAGAACTAAAGGCGCTTAGTCTTTACTAGCAATAAACTTATTTTAAACAGATGAATCTTTAGTCAATATTTTGGTAATGACTGATTATCGGCATCTGCTTGGATGGCCGTCGGTTGCAAAATTTACGGATTTTCTGCTTTTAAATCATTTTGAGTGATTCCTAGTAAATTTTGTGTATAGCAAATGCTTCTTTAAATTCACCAATTTTGTACATTTTATTTGTTTTCACTAAAATTGTACATGTTCTCACAAAGAGTATGCAATGCAGACCATTTTTCTCTATGTATATCAATATTTAAATATTATAATTTTAATTCTTATTATTAAAGGACTCTCTTCTGTATGTGCAATTATTATGCTCTAATTTCTATTCTATGAATGACACACACACACACACACACACATATATATATATAACTATATATACACACACATGCATATATCAATATATATATATAAAATATTTAGTCATACTCCCTTAATCCAAAGCAATTAGTTACAAGACACAGAATAGCAATTTATAATAATTTATAATAATTTAATCAAACATTTGTTTAAACAAATAGTTTATTCCTCAAGATTTGAAAGCATGACGTGTTCGAGATTTGCCAATAGAAGCATGCGTTCCAAAATATTCAGCTCTGAGTAATATCTCATGGAATTTGTTTGCTGCCTGTATAAACGCAATGAGGGCTGTATATGGTCATATTTATAGTTTTTGACCTGCCTGAGCATCACGAATGCATTGACACGGGTCTAACAGATCCCTACATGATGCGCGTGCAACATACCTGCGATTTATGCTGCTGTCCATCCTCGAGTTCTGAAACACTGTTCATGATTTTCCATCGATCATTTACCATTCTCTGGAATCCTTACCATCCGAGAGTTGTTTTCATGGGCATGAGGAGAGAACGGGACTGTCAGTCTTAAATTCCAGCATCCAAGAAAGAGAAAAGGGAGACAACACAACAGTCTACGGGAACTAAAACTACTTCACAAGATGATCCGCACAAACCTACTGAAACTCATTTTGTAAAAGAAAATGATACGTACTTCAAGGGACTTGTCCCTCACCCCCAAAAAGAAACAAACAAGATAATGCAGTCCGAAAGCAGATCCGATCTCCTCAACTGAGGCGAAGGTGTGACGGTTTGCGGATGATGCGTTCCGTTCGTTGGCAGGTATTCCTTCTCAGATATAAAACTTTCCCTGTTATGTCTATGAGAAACTAAAACGACGCTGATTTAGATAATAAACCATGAAGTTAAGCAAAAGAACTGTGTGCTTGGCGTCCGTTTGATTTGATTCATTCCTGTGGTGTAATGACACGTTTGTGGTGGAGAGCTCCTGAAATCCGCCCCCCTCCCTTTCTCTTGCTTACACCGTGTTACACTAGCGATGTCCGAACCATGAGCGAATCGTTCTTTCAGAATCGGATCTTTTTCATGAATCATTCGAACTGGTTCACTAAACTATTCGCTCAACGCTTTGGATTGAACAACTCTATGACTCATTCAACCGTAAACGTCCGAATCACAGTGAGCAGAGAGCCGATGAGTTAGCTGACAGTAAAGAGCATTTGGAGCCTATCGAGGATTTTTCGGATTTTGCGAATAGCAGAAAAGTTTCAAATAAAACGTAGGCTACTATAATATTTTTAATAGGCTTATGTTGACAAATATGTCCGTTTGATCGATGTACATGCTGTACATATACATAACAGGCACGTGCAGGTGCATGCACACATACTGTAAACATAAAAAGGGTCTTGAGCACCTTTCACCTTTTTCTTTTTCGGGGTGTGAAATATTCTAGTAGTCTAGTAGTAGGTTAGACCAGTGTGAGTTCTTTCACTGCATGATTCAGTTGATTAAAATGCATTTAGAATGGTCACTATATATATATATACTATATATAATTAGTATCACGTGAAGACTATATAGCAATTTAATTAATAATAATTTAATATTAAGACACTTACATTAGAGACAATATTGACTGTTTTTTTTCTCTTATCGCAAAGAAATATTATTCCCATTTGCATCTCTGAGCAACAGAACGGTGTTTCGTTCCTGAATGAATAAAATATTCGGTTCAGTCGCACTTACTCACTTACTAACAGTGACTTGCACATACTGTTTTAATTTCACATTTTAAATATATTTTCATAAAAAAATATATGTTCAATGTTATATTTATATACTGTATATACTGTTTAAAATATGTATAAAACAGTGTTAATACATTTGTAACTGCAGGTTAAAGCATTTATGTCCTGCATTAAACCATGTGCAGATGCATCTAAATGCCACTTCTAATGCAGCTTCTGTGTTTCATCTGCTTTGCAAAGATGAATTTTGTCAATACTGATTTAATTTGCTTGGTGACATCCAACAAATTACTTATTATTCTATTTGACTGATTCAAGTTAAGAATTCGAATCCCAGAAGAGTTTTTTTCAGTATCGCAAACCCCTATTATATTTTATATATTATATTTGTTTCTTGAAAAAAATCCAATCAGCAACTGTATTGTTTGTATTGTTTACAGATTTTATAACTTGTGTGTGTGTGTATAGGGGACTTTGCGAGTGTTCAATTATTCACCATAATGTCGTTCCAAACCTGTAAGGTTTGAATGCCATGTCTGTGCCGCTTCACGTCGTCAACACAGAACGTCTGAGCATGTTTAATTGTTTTTGTTTTTTTTCATTGTCCACAACGGGTTCCATAACATGAGTTACACTGACCAGTAGGAGCACAGAATCTCTTCTGTACACAGAATTTAAACATGGCAAAACAAAAGAGATGACTGTGCTGCTAGGTGGACTTACTAAATGAAAGAAAGCTTTGTGGAGCTATGGCAAGAGTACGCTTGCTTTTAAGATGTGTCATCAAGGGACTACCACGACAGAATAAAAAAAGAGAAATGTTGGCGATCGATACTAGCGGAGGCGCTTCAACAACCTGGTGACCTACTGGAAATAGCATGTAAGCTAGCAAATCACTCACTATGTTCTCAGTCACAATAATTTAAGTTTAGCATGATTTTTTTACTATTAACAAACAATATTTTACCTCAAGTTCTCTTTGACAGCCCATATTGTCCTCTTTGAGCAAGCCAGGAACATGTCCACTGTTGAGTTTTAATTCTTTCTCTTTTTTTTGCGCTTTTCTGAAGACAACACAACCAGTACAAAACAAACAATTTCAGTATTCATTGTCACTGTTGTTTACAGAAGTCAGTCTGTATGGCTTCTTGAGCACGTCATAGTTGTCACAAAATGATTGGTCAGGATTGGTCATGTGTAGTCTGGCATGTTTGGTACCTACGACACAAAAATATTTTATCTAGTCAAAATCGCATAATCTGACACAGTGACTGTCGTAACAGAAAAAAAAAATGTTTAGTCTGAATGGGGCTTAAGAACTGTGTTCATCTTCAGAATACAAATTAAGATATTTTTGATGGAATCTGACAGCCCTCTGACCCCTTCATAGACAGCAATGATTACCAAGGCATGGAAATGTAGCAAGGACATCTGTAAAATAGTCCATGTGACATCAGGGGTTCAACCATAATTTTATGAAGCTACGAGAATACTTTTTGTGCACAAAGAAAACAATAATAACAATTTATTCATCAATTCTTCTCCCCGAGTTCCCATCTTCCATCATTTTGGAGAGTTTCCCAAAAGGCAATCAACGTAATCAGCATTGTTTATGTTTAGCATGCATGTGAACGTACATACTGAACGTAAACAGTGCTCTCTATGAATGATCAGAGAGCTCTCAGATTCCATCAGAATATCTTGATTTGTGTTCTGAAGATGACCGGATGTCCTACGTGTTTGGAACGACATGAGGGTGAGTAATAAATGAAAAACACTTTTAAACACAATTGTGAATTCTGTTTTCTTAATTGTACATGCACAATGTGTGACATTATTAAAACATTTTTAAATGTAATGCACATCTGATCTTGGATTTGACAGACCTCTTTAAAATACTGGCTGATTAATAGAGTGTTTACCGTATTTAAACAGATCGTACTGATTGTACTGTTGCACTTGCCTGACTCGTGTATTTTGCAGACACCACTTCATGGCACTGAGATTTACGGATGTAGAGTGCAGATATCCTCGTATCATCCAAAAAAATGGTTTTGAGGTATTTTGAGGTAATTGTTTTCTGTTTCCTGACAGTGTGTTAATCAAAAGCAGCATCTCTGTTTGAAAAAAATGTTTGTTTAAAGCCAGCGTTACATTGATCAGCAAGGACACATGAAACTGCACATGCCAACTCTTTTTCCACAGTTTTCACTTAATCTTCACATTTTCCCTGCAAAAAAACAGTTTGTTTGGGCCAAGCTGTCAACATCTATTCAAGTTCATCAAAATAAAGCCTAAAGGTCATAACATCCATTTTAGGACATTCTGAAAATGTGTGAAACAAAACTGAACTGCAAATGTACCATTGTATTACCATAGTACACAGTGTTTTGTATGGGCATTAAGAATGGTGTGAGTCAGTATGGCAGTGTTAGTAGGCTACCAAGTTAACAGATAAGCCACCAAAATGCAACATGTTTTGATGTCAAGTCTGTAACAGGCAGGTTTGTTTGAGAAATCCATTTCAGGTAGTTTAAAAAAAATGACAGCAACTATACTGTCAGCTGGTAAACAAGCTGCCATTTGTGCTGTGAAAACTATGCCAGGAGGTGTTCAGAACACTGCAGAAAACTGTCCTTCCTTTGCACTGCAGCTACAGTAAGTATGGGCACCCACAAGCTTTCAAAAAAAGATTTTCAGCTTTTTGTGCTGTTCAGTTTCCAGTCAAACAGAACTGTAAACAACTATAAAGTGTTAGTTAATAATATTTTCATACTGACATGGTCCAGAAATGATTTTGTTGCTGCTATTATAATTATCCACCCTCATCGGGAGAGGCTGCTCTAGTAATTCTGATTTTTTTTGCATGAGCTTCGAATGTCAAGGTTCCTGTTTAAAATATATTTTCCAGCTATGCGTGCAATTTAGGCACAAGGAACAGAAACCAGCTCCTTCATATGTGTGCTTGTCAATCTGTTGAGTTAACAGAGCTGGAAACACAAGCAACTGAGGGTTGCCCTCTGTCAAAAAGCAGCCTTCTGCAAATAAAAAGACCGAATAAGATGCTCCAATTAACCAACAGCAGCTTGGTAAAATAGTAGGCTAGAAAAAGATGCATCTCCCTGTTTTTAGGCTTACCAAAAAATGCATTTGTTTTTCAAGGTAAATTGTTGCACAAAATGTATTTTTCCTTGATTCACAAATACACTGATTGGCAAAAACCTAATATAGGGACCCCAAAACAAGTGACTCCACAGGGCCTCTGAAATGTCCTGTGGTATCTGGTTTGAAAACATTAGGACCAGATCCTTTAAATCTAACAAGGTTTATCAGATTTTTCAGTCCAGCACATCCCATAGATGTTCAATCGGATTGAAATCTGGAGAATTTAAAGGACAAGCCAACACCTTCAACTCATGTTCCTCAACTCATTCCTGAACAATTGTAAGGGGATACCATTGCCATGAAGGGGTGTTCATGGTCTGCAGGGGGTACATGTCAAAGTAACTTCTACTTGAATGCCCAGAGCCAAGGTTTCCCGCAGAACATTGTAGTGTGTAAGCAAAACCAATCAAAAAACACAAAGTAAAAACTTTTTTGTTTGCACTACTTAGACCTTGGCAAAATCACTTTCTCTTGCCATGTGCCCATTTCTCCTGCTTCCAAAAAGTGAAATTCAAGACCTGACTGCTCACTTAGTGCCGGGTATATCCCACCGCTCGACAGGTGCCACTGTAACAATAAAATCAATGCTATTCACTTCACCTTGTCAGTGGTTTTAATTTTGTGGCTGGGCAGTTTATGATGCTCCAAGACACATTCGAGATGGATTTTCCTGATTTAAAAAACACAATCTTGACAAACAGTTACAGCCATTCTGTTTTTTCTCCATTGAAGTAAACAAGAGCTGTACGGCTGGAATGGCGTAAGGCCCAGAGGGTTTTACAAATATGGTTGCAGAGTGAACAGAATTGCCTTAAAGGATCTAAACCGAACGATAAACACAGATAACCCAAATTAATTACTAACATAAACTATTCAGAGTTCCCATAAGACTCTATTCCTTGCATGGGCCTAAAAAATTAAATATTCAGATGTGAAGGCAGGATCTCAGCTGGAACAACTCAATTTTTTGCTGATTGGCTTTAATTAATTCACATAGTTTTGTTCAAAGCACAAAGAATACATATCAAAACCTCTCGTTATTATTTAGTAAAATGAAAACATGATTAAAATTAATCAAAAGAGCAAACTTACTTAAGGCCATATTCATTTTTTCAGCTCTGAAGGCAGATGAAAAATGAGCTCCTACTCCAGAAATAACCAAATTAGTCTTAATTTATCAAAAGTCCCCAAGGGTTTTGGGTAAATATCAGAGCTAGCATAAGGAATAAAGGGAAAACTCAAGAAACTAGTTCAAAACTCACAATCAGTCAAGCAGTCAGTCAATAGACCAACCACTTTGTCGATAAGTTGTTTGTCTACCTGTCCATTTGGCTCACATTCATCAGCCCACTTGCTGCTGTCATCGGAGTTCTCCGTCTTTCTTGCCTCCTCTTTCACCCTCCATCTATCTGTCGATCTACCTCAGTTTTCTCTCCTTTCAGGTCATACAATATAAATGCAAGTTACAGTGTTCTGTTCTCACTCAAGTCGCTCCTCCACAGTCTAGAAGTCAGATGCTGACAGTGTAATTGGCAATTACTTGCCATTTTGCTTTGATCCACATCTTTAACTTTCTAATACATAACACTTACAGCAAGGTTATTTTACTCTGAATAGCAGTAAATTTAGGATGCATGATTTCAGTAGTAAATTATAACCTTAGAGTGGACGACAATAATGGCTTATCATATTATCAGCCTTAAAGAAGTTGTTGGATGCTACATGCACTTTTACAAGTTGTTTGAACTGAAATGTGTGTTGGCAGTGTGTGTACACAAGCACCCTATAATGATAAAAAATCCCCCCATCTCGATAAATTATTTCCCCTTTCTCAAATCGAACAGATCTCAAATCGAGCCCCTCCTACAATAGTTTGATTGACAGTAACATTTCAGCACAGACTGGACTGGAGTCTTACCTTAGACTCACCCTGAGTGAGCCGTCATCAGTCCACCATTGTTTCGACGCCGGATCAGATGTAGAGAATGACTCCTAAGCGATTGAGGTGTTCTGTTGTTGGATGTTATAATGAACATAGCAGTCGTTATTTACTCCTGACATCTGAGCCGCTGAAGACGCATTGGATTACGTTTGTTTGTGCCCCGATGCGCCCCAATCTACCTAAATGCATCCATGATCATTCACACACAAATCATTCATGGTCCGGCTTCACCTCCAGAAGAAGTGAGTATAAGGTTTTTAAATGAATCTTTGTGTAACGATACAATCTTTGTAATCATCGGGAAGAAGGAGGCGGGAACCGGCGCACAATCAAAACATAATTTTAATATTCAAAAATAAACAAAACCGTGAAGGACGAGAGAGGACCAGGCCTGGGACATTATTTTATGTTTTGGCTTTTATTTGTGCGCGTCAGTCGCCGTGAGGGGCTGACGCGCACAAATAAAATCCAGCATGTAGCATGTAGCATGTAGCATGTAGCTCGTCACTCCAGTTTTATATCCTTCCATCTCCTACGTGGGACTCGATACTGGCGGTGGGGCGCAGGTGTAGCTCATCTCCAATCACTACACCTGGCCTCACTCCTCGTTCCCACACCTCTCGGCCCCGCCCCACTCGCCACATACCCCCATCGCCCCTCGCAGGCCGGGGGGTACCCTCGAGACTGCGCTCTACTCCCACCCCCCCCCCCCCTTCCCTCCAGGGGGGACCGCTCACGGGGACCTGCGGGAACCTGGGGGTAGGACAGACGAGGCGAGAGAAAAGGAGATGGAAGGAGGAGCGACAGGGACGAGAGAGGGGAGAGAGGAAAAAAAAAAAAAAAACGGTTCCCAGACGCACTGCTGCTCGGCCCTCCACCGGCTGGGTGATCTCCTCCGCGGTGCCCGGCGGTGGCACTGGACGGCCCTCGGCGAAAGCACGACACTCCTCCGCCGCCCGGTGGACAGCGACGGCTCCTCCGATTTTGGGCAGCGGCAGGAGTCCCCCGTTCCCTGCCCCTCCAGATTCCATCACGGAGGCGGCAGGCTCCGGCCCCCTGGCGAACGGCGCCGACTCCTCCGCTCCCTCACGGACGGCAGCCGCCCCTCCATATCGTGGGCGGTCGGCAGCGAGCTCGCCCGTCCCCGGCAACTCGCTCCAGCCCACCGCCTCCAGCGTCCATGGCGGCACATACCTCGCCTGCTCGAGGGCAACGCGGATTCACCACAGCAGCGCGTCCCTCCTTCTCCCGGGCTTCGGCACCACTGTAACGATACAATCTTTGTAATCATCGGGAAGAAGGAGGCGGGAACCGGCGCACAATCAAAACATAATTTTAATATTCAAAAATAAACAAAACAGCGCACAAATAAAAGCCAAAACATAAAATAATGTCCCAGGCCTGGTCCTCTCTCGTCCTTCACGGTCGTCACTCCAGTTTTATATCCTTCCATCTCCTACGTGGGACTCGATACTGGCGGTGGGGCGCAGGTGTAGCTCATCTCCAATCACTACACCTGGCCTCACTCCTTGTTCCCACGCCTCTCGGCCCCGCCCCACTCGCCACACTTTGCAAATCTCCTTTCCTAATAATGTGCTAATTAGCAAGTTTCATGATGAATGCAGCGAAAGTAAACAGTCCCTCAGAGAGCAGAGAGGGGCGGAGTCAGCAGAGCTCATTAAAATTTAAATGAAAATGCTAAAAAACAGCTTGCTCTGAAAAGAGCTGTTTTTATGTAACAGACTTTTCATTAAGACATTAAAGAATCATATCAACTTGTGGAAAATGGGCATCCGAGGACCCCTTTAACACAGATTTATCTTCACATGTCCTCTCGTGAAATGAATAAACCACCGAGGTCAAGGTGAAACAAGGTTTCTCAGCTGCACTAATACCATTTTAAAAATTTAATACAAAGTAAATGTGCTTTAGGACAGCCAACAAATGACTTTAAACTCATTTCCCTGTTGTTGCAATTTGATATTCATATTTCATGGAGGAATCTGTCTGCCTTCGGTCTTTACACTACATACGCCAGAAGTGGGCAGTCTATCAGTGTATATAATGGCTTAAGTTAAACTAAAAAGTATGTATCATTTATTGTGCTTATGCCATTTTATTTTACCCATATATATATATATATATATATATATATATATATATATATATAATTCTATATGTATTAGAATTTATTATGTTATGGATGGATAGATAGATAGTTATATTATTATGTTATATAAATAAAACTTCTACTATATAGATCTTATAAATATTACTTGACATGGATATTAATAAAATAACTGATTATATCATATGTAACACCTACACTGGTTATTAACATCTGCCTGCGGTGATCTGATTACAAGTACACTGAAACAGAATGCCTTTTACATGCATCCCTGGCGACCACATTAGTATGTCACTGCATACTGATATTAGATGTTTTGTGTAAATATATATGTATGGGTTGTTTCTATTAAAGCAGAAACTGTTTTTTTTTTGGCACAATGATTGCATGTTGTATGACTAGGGGGTCCTTCAAATGCTGCCTGAGGTGCATTAGCATTTATATGCAATGTGTCCATGACAACATCCAAAAGCGGTTTCCGTGACCAGATCACAATGTGTATCCAAGACACCTGTGTTTAGCTCTGTCCACTAATTGATAAATGTTAATGCTAGGTGTAAACGGGGCATATGAATGGTTGTTTAGGAAATGGAAGTAATGGATTGTTAAGATGTGGCTGTGCAAATCATACTTTTTGTCATTAGTGTGAAAAATGTGTTGTGTCCAGGGGACAGAGAGTGTTCATTTATTTACCGCGTTAGGCAATGGTAGAGTGACCAAAGCAACAGACAGTCCTGCACCGCCAGCCTGTTGTGCCACCACCTGGGAATATCATAATGGTTCGGCGTCTCGGCTTCAGGTAGGAGGCTCAGGAAACAGCCAAATTGTGAAAATGCCCATCTGTCATGTCACTACATTTATCTTCTATGGAACGAGAGAGGCTTAAGGAGCAATGGAGAGAGATATACAGACAGAGAGGAGATAATAAACAGAGAATTACAGGATAGACATGGGTGGTTTTAGAACAGAGCCACTAGATTACTTAGAGGATATCTACTCCAGCAATGAGTATAATAGATCTTTTAGAGTGCTTCCTACAGCAGTTATCAGAGCTAAATCATGACCTATTAATGAACCATTAGCCGTTTAAGATTGAACAATTATGCACTTCTGATACCGAGAAAAGTGCCAGTCTCTAGACTTTTTGAAATGATTTTCACTGTATAAACAAAAGAGCAAATTGCTGATGTGCGAAGACAAATAGGCAGATGAAAATGGTAATATTGCATTAGGGAGGCTGTTGCAGATAGCTGCAACTGTTGCAGAGTGTGAAAAAGAGGAGATTTGGATTAATCGCTCGTGGTGAAGGGAGCGATCAGTAAGCAGGGCGCAGTGATGGTAGGTGGATATGGTGCATTTGCCAGTTTCCAGTCATTTAAACCTTCTGTTTGAAAGAATGTCTTCCAGTAGCAAACACATACCTCTTGGATAAAAAAAAATAAATAACAAATAAAGTCAACTTTAACTTTAATACTTAAAAAATAATGGATTCTTTTCACAAGACTGTGATGATGTGTTTAACGATCGTAATCCTCCAAAGTTTTTCCAAGTATATATATATATATATTTTTTTTTTAATGTACATTTATAACACTATTCACCTATCACCTTTGCATCAAAAAAAAAAAAAAAAAAAACACTACTTTACGCTAATATGCATGTGTTTCTAATGCAGCGTCTATGGGAGGGATGGTAAATTTGACATCATTCTCTATTCTGACTGACGTTATCAGTCTCTCTCTATTTTTTTCCTTTTATTGAAAGTCATGAAAACACTAAAGTGGAGTTTTTCTTTTGCTATTTGAGCAAATGGGAATGCAAAAAATGTTATTTATGGCACTGTCACTGCTCTTCAAGTTAACCCAACTATGATGACTTCCTCTGAAACACAGAAATGTGAAAAAGTCCATAACCATATGTCCAATGCTTGTCCATCTAATCAAGTTGCACCTTAGAACACAAATATTATAGAGTTATTATAGAAATAACGCAGCTCTTTTTCATAAAATGCTGTAAAAAATGAATCCAGCAAAAGTACTGCCAGCTAATTGCACAAGACATTCTACACTAATTTTATTGACATTTCTGTTAACTTAAAAAAATGCATGCAGTGTAAAATTCTAAATACGAGTAAAACACCTGTAAAACCCTATATTTACAGTTTTTTTTATATTGTTTTAACTACTCTTACATATTAATCAAAATGAGGTAAAACTTTATTTTAAGGTGTCCTTATTATACATGTTACGTGTACTAATTATTATAAAATAAATGAATTATGGATAATTACATGCAAGTAACCCTAAGCTAAACCTAACCATAAGTACATGTAGTTAATTAATCAGTTCTCAAATGTATAATTACACTGTAAGAAGGACACAAAATAAAATTATACCAAAACTGATTATAAAAACATTATAAAAAAAATTTAAATGTAAATGTATTTTTTAAAAATGTAAAAGTATAGATGTGATGCATTTATAAACACTATTGAACATTTAACATATTTCAATATTTCAATGTTTATAATAAAATATTTATCTGAATACATCATTGTTTCAACTTGTAATCTTAACTTAAAAAAAATATATTAATATTAAATATTAAAATCAAGTCCTGCACTTCTCTCATTTGTGAAGCCGAATAAAAGGCAAATTTCCATTTCATGAGTCAAGCCCTTTTCTACTACAACTCTAAATTCTGTTTACACACACACACACACACTCACACACACACAAACACACACACACAAACACACACACACACACACACACAAACACACACACACACACACAAACACACACATATATATATCTATTTTGCCTGTACATTAAAGACATCCTTTGGAATGACAAATGACAGTTCCCACGAAAGGCTTCGTCTGAATTTGGGATAGATTGAATCTGGGCCTCAAACAATTTTTCACAGTTTAAATTCAATGGCACAAATTACGCCCTCTAATATCCCAAAGGTGACAAGCAGGAAGACAAGAGAGAGACAGCGTAATGCGACAGTTGTGTGACGAGCGTGTGGGGTGACAGAAATCTCAAATAGGGTGGCGCGGGAGGACGCTGCCGGGCTCGCTGCAACACTGACAGGGCTGCCATCGCCTCATCAGGCTTGCATTTTATACTCTATTTGTGCTGAAACACTTCAGTGGGTTTGTAAATAGGCAATTATTTCCGAAAGCAGACAGAGCCAAGGATTTTCACATTGACAGCTGCATTGAGTTTATCGAGTGTTTTAATAGAGGAACATCATGCATTGGGTGTGATGGCCTGAGACATCATAATGACCTCACAATGGCTTCACCTCACCTCAGGAGTGCTCATGCTAATCTCACGGAGCAACGGTGCGTTCATGAGGGGTTACATGACACACAAGCAAAGTATACGTGTCACAGTGCTTTCTAAGCCACAGGCTATTTTATAACCCTTTTAAAATGTAGGTAGTTACATTGCAAGCTACTAATAAATGTACAGTAGTAACTACATTGAAGCTATTTAACAGCAGCATAGCACTGGGAAATATAAATTGTTAATGGAAAAGCACACTTTTCAAAAAAGAACTGAGCTACCATGGTGCTACTGAAAAAGTTGATAAGCAAGGAACATTACTGATTTGTCCCAATAATTTATTTATTTATTTTTCTGAAAGTTTGTATATGTCAATAAAAGGAAAAAAGAGAGAAAAAAGAGATGTAACAGTAAACATAAAAAAAATAAAAATCAAGATAAATATCCCTTATACACTGAACATTCTTATGTCTTTTGGCTGTTACGTTTTTTAACATGATTTTGTCTCTTCCTTCAGAAATCATTCTAATGATTCTTTTTCTAGAATTCTTTGATAAGTAGAACATTCAAAAGAACAGCATTTTAATAAATAGAAGTCTTTTGAAACATATAAAACTGTCTTTTGATCAATTTAATGAAATTTTAAAAAAAATGTAACAGTATTTTTTATAATCCTTTTTTTTTTTTCAAGTACTTTTTTCTTTCCAAAAGTTTATATAATTGATCAAGGGGACAACAGTATGATTGAAGAGCATATAATAATGAGGCCTGTTAGAAAATAATAATAAAAATTCACTTATATAGCTACAGTATTTTTATGTGATCCTCAATCAAATTGTTTAATCAACTGTTGCAAAAAAACAGGAAAATATGTGTCTATGAAATTACTAAGCTATAAAAATAATCAGCTATATTTTTTATTATCTGTCATTATTCTCAAAAATATTAGCTATGAAATCAGCCTTAAAAAAACAAATGAACCATTTCATTTTTATCATCATTTCATCACAGAATGCTATTAAAACATTTTGAGATGTGATGGAAATTACACTGCGGTGAAGAAAATAACAAAAATGACATTACAGAAATCTTGCACATCAGCAAGGAAAAAGGCTGAGCTAGTAGCATGTAGAGTTTTGCCGGACTCTACGTCACAAAGTCTCGTTCTTATCCCTCAGGGGTATGCGGCCACCCTTAATGCATTACAAACACACAAACCTAGTTTCCATTAATCTGCTATCGACAGATCCAATCTCTGAGAATTAAGACCTGCTCAAACTCTCATTATCACATGAGACAGGGATTCCGGATGTTTGCATGCATGTATGTGCATTCGCTCTGTCTCTCTGCTTTGGTTTTCAGTGTCAGTCTTCAGATCATTTCAACCAGAATACTTCACAAAGGAAATTTATCAAATCAGTCAAAGCTTCCCTTTGACAAGAGTCCAATGAAAGCCCCAGACTTCATTTAGTCATGCTGCAATGGAGATTAAGCACTGGATTGCATTGCCGGATGCGGTGAAAATGATCACCTTCAGCATCTTTGTCAAACAAATTGTGGAAAAGCTTACCGTTGCAAAATCACAGCTGTTTGTAAACCAATAGGAGGAACTCCAGGAGATTAATGGCATGGTTGGTATTCACAGCATTAAAGTCTGAACCTAAAAATTAAATGCAGAGATGTTAAAGGTCATAACAGATATCAGAAAGGAAATGACTTTGCAAAATCACTGGAATACACAGCTCTATTAGGCCCAAAGCACTTGTCTGTAGATTACATTGTGTTCCTGTGAGTGGGAGATTACTGCCGGTAATATCAAAGAGATTTCTGGTAAGAAAAAAAAATAATAATAAAGTCAAAAACAAAACGCCTAAACTCCAAACTCATGCAAAAAACCCTCGAGTTCCTTAAAGACATTGTTGACTCAAAAAAAAAAAAAATATATATATATATATATATATATATATATATATATATATATATTTAATTTACTAGCAGTCATGTTGTTTCATTTATTTGCATGGAACACATGGTTTGACAAGAAAATGTAAATAAATCTTTGTTTAATTTATAAAAAAACTTTACAGTGGCAATGTTAATGTCTAAAAAGAAAACAACATAAAAGTAGGATTTATGGCATCTGTGATATGTTAAAAAAGATAACTTTTTTAAAATTATGATTTGGTTGCAATGAAATATCCAATATATTGTATACACTTAATTGCCTATTTTTGGGAATAATCTTAATTTCCATTGTGAATAAAATGTTGCTTGGCAATAGAAATGAAAGATGTTTCTCAAACAGTACAGCAATAGCATTAAAAAAAACAAGGTCATGAGTTCAATTCCCAGGGAGTGCATTAACTGATCAAATGTGTACAGTGAATGCAGTATACAGTAAGTCAATTTTAAAAGTGTTGAAGTGCTTTATTTGATTTAAGAGCCACAGCAAAGGTAAAGATTAGTAAAAAATGACTTAATACATTTGTGTGATCACACACACAGAAATATAGGCCTACAGTATGACTTTAAAAGACTTGAAATATAGTCACATGGCATTTTTATGGTGGATTTTTGTCAGTTACTGAGTTTTACACACAGAGTTATTGTTGCAACATTTTCTACAACATTGTTGTAAAGAATCTAAAGACGTTTCTATAGCTCAAGCTGTGCAGCAATGGTGCTTACAACTCCAAGGTCATGAGTTTGATTCCCAGGTTATGTATTGACTGAATAAAATGTGTACTCTTAATGCAATGTACAGTAAGTTGCTTCGGTTTAAAGCATAGCTGTAAACTGTAAACTGATGTATAACTTGCAGCATACAGTAAGTGCCACTTTTAATTTAAGAGCTGCAGTGATGGTTTATGTGAATGGTGACTTACAATAGGTTGGAAATATATGAAGACTTGAAATATAGTCGAATGGCATTTTAATCATGTTACTGAGTTTTACACTCAGAATAATTGCTGTCAGTTCTGTGTAAGTGTGTGTGTTTTACAATCAAAATATCAGCACACAAGCTAGTTTAAAACCACATGGGGCTAAGCAAAAATAACAGAATTAAAAAAGAATTATTGAACAAGCCCTGGTGCAGATACTTGTAAATGTATTCGACTGGTGCTCTAAACTAGCACTCTATACTACAAAAAAAGAAAACCTGCAAAAAAAAAAAAAAAAGATGAAACAAAATATTCTTACACAGTTTCTTATAAACGTATAGCCTGATAATAATAATCTTCATTTCCATTGACTCTAACATAAAATATATCTCAGAAACAAAACTACAGATGCTATTTATAGCTCTGACTGTACAGCAATAGCACTAGCCCTAGCATTGTCAAGGTCATTGTTTGATTTCCAGTAAATGCATGAACTAATAAAAATGTACTCTGAATGCAGAATACAGTAAATTGCTTTTGTTAAAAGCATAAATGTAAATGCTGATGTAATTACCAACTTGCAGCAAAAGTGCCATATATCATGTAAGAGCTGATGTGAAGGTGAAGATTTGGGGTTTGTGTGATCACACAGGCGTAAACAGAAGACTTGAAATATAGTCACATAGCTTTTTTATGGTGGATTTTCGTCAGTTACTGATTTACACCCAGAATTATTGTTGTAGAGAAAAATTTTATGTTTGTGTGTGTGTTGCACTGGGAATATCAGTGCACGAGTTTACAGTAAAACCACATGAGGGTGAGTAAATATGACAAACTTTCATATTTAACAAAATATAAATGAAAACTAGCATTTTTGGGGATGAACAAACTCTTTAAAAGGTCCATATGCCATTTTTTTATGTTAAAACATTTTCTCCTATCTGTGAAAAGCTGGTGCAGATGTCTGTAAATGTATTCCACTTATAGCGAAAACAGAAATAAAAGAAGAAAATAGAGGGTGAAAGACTGTCAAGACTGTCTTGCAAATATATGTATTTAAAGTAAGACTTTTGACACCAGTAAATGACACAGGACTATTGCTCACTTTCACAGAACTCTTATTATCCAAGAATATCTATTTGAGACACTATCACAAGAGATAAATAAAAAGAAGTGAATGAGAAGGATAACGATGCACAAAACCCACTCAAGGCTCTCAGGACCAACAAACACTGGTCTGTAATTTAGTGCCAGTGGATGGGGGTGGAGAAACACAGCATCTGATGCTTATTTCACATGTATGGCTCGGATTCAACCGTGAATCTCAGAACGCCTTGATGAGAGCGGGATTGCCATAATTATATTTTCATTTCGCAGAGTCGACAAAGAGCATCTTTAAATGGCAGCGATCGAATGTGAGGGCTTTTATTAATCCAAACTTCTTTTGAAGTAAAGAAATGCACTCAGATAAAGAAAATAAGACATGAGGCAGCACTGTTTCCGGTTCGTAAAGGACGAGATTGGCATTTGAAATCAATCGAGGCTGCTTACCTGTTGATAGAACATGGGGAGCACTGGACTTTCAGCCCCCACAGATAATGAGAGCGAACTGGCAGATGGTGCCCCAGATGGAGCTTCTCTGCTCTGGACTGGACATTTCAGCAGGAGGGAGAGCATTTAGTGTCACCTGATGGAGCGTGTGCGAGAAAATGATTCTGGAAGACATGATGTGACACCACAACATTAGGCAGAGCATATCTAAATAATGACAGCCCCTTCCATAATGGGTTGAGGCTGTCCTCGCATGCTCCAAATCATGAAAGTGTGGACATGAGAGGGTCATGTTTTATCAGAGCACAGGGCACTGGCAAGCACACAGTATGACATCATTCTGAAAAACGACTGGTGAGCAGTGCATGATGTCCCTCTGCAATATTAGACGCCGTTTAGCTCTCTGTTGTAAGTTGCCTTTTAGTTCCTGTCCATTGAATATGTTACAGTATTTCTCATAAGAGGGGATGCACAATACTATTCAAAAGGTTGAGGTTGGTAAGATTATTTAATATCAGTCTCTCGCCAAAAGGAAAAAGAAAAACAGTACTATTGTGAAATATTACAATTTAAAAACAACTGCTCTACTTTAATATATGTTTATATTTTAAAGCAATTTACAGCCGCCAATCATTCTAATAGGCTTATTTAGTGCTCTCTTATTATTGTAAGTGTTGAAAGCAGCTGCTTATTATTTCTTTGTGAAAACTGTGATTTTTTTTTTTTTTTTTTGTCTAGTTTCTTTGATGGTTATGAAGTTTAAAGGAACAATTTATCGGAAATAGAAATATTTTGTAACATTATAAACATCTTTATTGCCACTTTTCATCAATTTAATGCATCCTTGCTTAATTAAAGTTTTTTTTTTATGAATAGGTTTTTTTTGTTTTATATATATATATATATATATATATATATATATATATATATATATATATATATATATATATATATATATATATATATATATATACACACAATAGACATTTTTTATTTAGTGTCAGTTTTCTGTTTAGTTTTCTAAACAGAAAGTATAAAATACATTTATATTGTATTGGAAGCAAACTAGTTCAAATGCATATCCAATGAATCTAGTCTTGAATATTTACAACTTAAAATATATGGAAAAGCACTTAGCAGTTTTCTAAATGTTTTATTACTATCACATCACCTGTTATTATTATGCATCTGAAATATCACATCTGAAATTATAATGATTTAACAAAGATAATTAAGATGCTAGTAACATAGGACTGTGTATTTAAGATCTGACTCTGTATCTAATTTTCACTTGTTTGTACATAGTTGCACATTATAAGTTAATACAATCAAAACTGAAAACGACATTGTGAAAAATTTAACTTACAGCTATTAGTCTATTTGTCCACTACTGGGAATTGATGCAGCTGTATTAATGTACTAAGCAGGAAAGTTGTTTTAATAAAATAATAAAATATAATTTCTAAGTTCTTTTCCTTGCATGATTTGCTTGGTATTGCAACACAAATAACAACAGTCCTCATGAAACGCAATTTAAGATACTCTTGTGAAAAATCATTGAATATATCTTGAACGAAAGCTCATTCAACTCTGTCTGCCGAATAATTTATTGTAGAATAATTACTGTAGAGTAATTTCTTTTTGCAAACCCAAGAAACAAAGAAACTGGCCTCTTATTACTATCAGGTTAAAGGTGTTGCATGCAGGAAGTGGTAAAAGTAACATAAAAATATAGAAATACATGTATGTCCTTAACTAAGTACTTTCCTATCAAGATGTCAGCTTTGAAAAGGTGATATTCGTGAGTCTCTCTGACAGATTGTTACGCATGGCTTAAACTTGTTAGAGGTTGCAATGAGAAGCTCTCTCCCACACATTTCTGCATATATAACCTCGTCCTCGTAGACCTGGTTTGTATATTTAGAGTGATTTGGAGTCATTCTGTTGCAACTAAATGCCTGGGGGCCAGAAATGAGGGCCGTAGGAGTCAGAGGTCATTGATGAGGGAGTATTATTCAGGCTTTTTTTTTGCCATAATCACTGACACAGACTGCAGCCAGAGCTCCAAATCTACATATTCAAACCCTACAGTATGATGAAGAGATGCTGTATTCATCTGAAGAACAGAGGCTTATGTGAACCCACATTAAACACTGAACAACATATGAGCATTTGATTTTCACTGCTATCCACATGCTCTCTGAAAAATGTAAATAAGATGGGAAGATAGGATATGTACAGTAAGATTATAGAATTAGTAATAATATTGACTTTCATAATGGAAAGAAGGAGAGTCTCTTGTTCACCAGAAATCATCTATTAAAATTATTTATAATATACCATCAAAACGAAAATACATTCTAAATAATCAAAAATAATTTAAATGCATTATATATATTTTTTAATTCTGTATCAATATCAATAGTTTTAATAGAAAATAAAAATGAATAAAATATAAAATGGTGTAATAAATTCTAAAAATATCATTATAAATCATTATTTATTAAATGTTTGTAGTATTTTTAATCAAATTTTGCAACATTTATCATTTTTTTATTTACATAAATTATAAATATTTTAATTTTGTTGCATTTATCTACTGAAATCAATGTCTGACTATCAAAATGCATCTTTTATTTGTAAGAAATATATTTATCAATAAATCTGTATAAATCTAATCAAGTGTATAATAAAGTATCAAATATTATATAATCAATTCAATTATTTGCAATTAAAAAAACAATTTTCATTAATTTAAATTAAAAAAAAGTTCTGCAGAAAAGTATTGGTAATTATTATTTATTATAAATGTATAATAAATGATCAAAATGTAAATTTAATTTGTCACATCTATCTATTATAATTAATGTCACATCTGTCTGCCTATCTATATTGCACAATTGTTTTTCAAAACATTTTCATTTAAAAGTATTGCTTTACCACAGTTGCCATTACATTATTTGAATAGTTCAAAGAATGGTGTCAGGTGCAATGCACAAATCACAGGACTTATTCATGCACACTGTCAAGCATTACTGCAGCACAAAACAGCTTCAGCCCACGACTGACCTTCATCGTCTTCCTCTGCCTCGAGGTGTGAGCGTTTTGACTGTATTTACATACTTCACAGAAGTCAGATGGGAGCAACTGAGCAAGACGACACTTTCTCGGGTTGCCTTTCCTCGGACAGGGGCTGAATATTCTCATGATTTGTTTTGAAAATGAAAAACCTTCTCTCGGTTCAGGATAAGCCGCATAATTCAGTTTAGATGTTGACACAGAGGCCTCGGAGGAGAGAGGGAGCTACTAAAATGACAAAGAGAGGAAAAGAAAACATCATACACTTTTATGACTCCACATACGGACAGCAGAGAAGAGTTTCAGTGTTACATCACCAGCGCTAACGGTTTTATTGGCCGTGTCTGACACCAAACCGCACATTAACAGGTTGATGCAGTCAGCCCCGCCGCTAATAACAATGACATCACAAATACAAATGACACACTCTGCTGTTATTGTTATCATTTACCTAATGAGTGTATAAGCAGACCCAGTGCTTGGCAGCCACAGCCGATATTTGAACACAGGAGCTGATTAAGTGCAATTCACACACAATCACTCAGTGGAACCAGAACCCTGTGCGCTCACTCGTGTAACCGTGCTTCAGAAGATCTGTTTTATTGCGCTTTTGGATTTACTCGGACATTTTAGGCTGGATCTAACGGTGTCCTGTGTAGCAGTCTCTGATCTTAGGCTCATCACAACATCTTTGTCCTTATTTTGACATTGCTATGTGGATCTGTCTGCTATCTGCTGTCATCTGTATTTTGCCAGTGACTGGGCTCTGTGGAGAGCGGATCCTCGAACTCCCGGACCACGCTATGATAAGGTACTCTCTGCCTGAACTGCTTTCACAGAAACACCAGTTGGGGCTCAATATACGTGTTCGTGAAACTTTACGATCACTTCACCTTCTACGTCGACCTAAATATGTTCATAGGGGTTCACAGCGGAATTTTAACATCACAGGGACTGACATTAAGGTCTTATGTTCCCGTCCCGCATGTACTGTTATTAAACAAAACATCTCTCGTGGTGTTTGCCCTGCGAACTTATGTTATCCACAACAAGTGTCTACAACATACTCTGATAAAGTACGCCCTGGTTCCATCAGGTTTGCCCATCTCAATGTACGCTCTTTAAACAAAAAGTCTGATTTACTCTATGACATCATCTTGGACAAAAAACTTGATGTCTTCTGTATTTCTGAAACTTGGCACCAACAGAATGACTTTTTAAATCTTAATTTATGTACTCCACCGGGATATAGATATCTTGACAAATCCAGAGCAACTGGAAAAGGCGGTGGCCTTGCTGTTGTGTACAGTTCTGATGTCTCTGTAACTGAAATTGTTGTTCCTTCTGTTTTATCGTTTGAGAGTATTGTTTTTAAAATTAGCGGTGCTTCTCCTGTTCTGATCTTGTTTATCTATCGGCCACCAAAGAGTAACCCTCTGTTCTTTGATGAACTCACAGAGCTAATTGCATTTGTGAATCCCCTTTGTCCATCTATGATTCTTATTGGAGATATTAACATTCATGTTGACAATCCTAGTTGTAATCATACTGCTAATTTGATGGAGATTCTGGACTGTTTTAACCTGATACAGCATGTCAAATTTCCAACTCATAGAAAAGGTCATACACTGGATTTAGTATGTACAGCCGGTGCTGACATAAATCAGCTTGAAGGTAAAGATTTGTGTATTAGTGACCATAAGCTCTTGAGTTTTAACTTATCCGTTTCTCTGCAAAAACTGCAAAAGAGGGTTATTAGTTTTAGGAATCTTAAAAATATCGATCTTAATCAATTTTCATGTATGATAAATGACAGTTCTGCAGGAAATACTGTTGATCATTATAATTCAATTTTATCATCAACACTAGATGTGCTGGCCCCCAAGAAGGAACGTGTTGTTTCATTTTTGAAATCATCACCCTGGTTTACTACTGAGCTCAGGGCTCTAAAAGCAAAAAATAGGCAGTTGGAACGACAATTTAAAAAATCAGGGCTCACTGTCCATAAACTTATGTATGATGAGCAATTGGTTCAGTACAGCGATGCCCTCAAAATAGCAAGAGCTGAATACTACTCTCAAATCATTAATGATGGTACTGCTAATCCGAATAAGATGTTTAAAGTAATCAACAAACTTCTTAAACCTTCCAATTCACTTATTTGTTCCACTGTGCAGCAGTGCAATACGTTTTTAAATTTTTTTGCTGATAAAATTGATAATATTTATCAGTCTATTACTTGTGCCTCTATAAGTGTACCTCCTGAGATTCAGCCTTTAAATTGTCCGTCTACTTGGTTCTCTAGTTTTAAAACGGTCACCATTGATTACATTTCCAAATTAATTATGACTATGAGTTCCTCTACCTGTACCTTGGATCCTATTCCAACTCATGTTCTCAAAGAGTGTCTGCCAGCTATCAGTCCTCTCATTTTGAACATTGTAAATACTTCCATTACCACTGGACTTGTTCCTCAAGCCCTTAAGGTTGCCTCCATCACACCAGTTCTCAAAAAGCCTGGGTGTGATGTGTCTGATCTGTCTAATTACAGGCCAATATCTAATCTTCCTTTTTTGGGGAAGGTTTTGGAACGTGTTGTTGTGTCACAACTTCATTCACACTTGTCCATGAACGATCTTTTAGAACCTTTTCAATCTGGGTTTCGTTCTGGACATAGTACTGAGACTGCCTTGGTCCGAGTTATGAACGATCTCCTCGTCTCTGCTGACTCTGGTGCCCTTACTATCTTGGTGCTCTTAGATTTGAGTGCAGCCTTCGACACGGTGTGTCACTCTATACTGCTTGAGAGACTCGAGACCTGGCTTGGTATTTCTGGAACAGTGTTGGAGTGGTTTAAATCTTACTTGACTGATCGTACCCAGTTTGTTATTTTAGAAAATAATAAATCTAACGTTGGACAGGTGTGTCATGGTGTTCCTCAGGGGTCTGTCCTTGGCCCGATACTTTTTAATATTTACATGCTTCCTTTAGGGCAGATTATCAGAAAGTATGGTCTCGGGTACCACTTCTATGCTGATGATACACAGATTTATATTAGCACAAAAACTATCACAGGTGTATCAGAAACCCTTTCTGACTGTCTCCAGGAAATTAAATTATGGATGTACCAAAATTTTCTAAAATTAAATGGTACAAAGTCCGAGGTTCTTTTAGTTGGTACCCCTGCAGCTACCTGTAATGGTAAAAAATTTAATTTGGAGATTGAAAACAATCTACTGTCTGCATCACCACAAGTACGCAACCTTGGAGTAATTTTTGATTCTCACTTGACACTTGAAGCACATATCAAGAGCATTTCAAAATCTGCATTTTTCCATCTAAGGAATATTGCTAGGATCAGGTCCTTTCTTTCATTACCTGATGCAGAAAGGCTTGTCCATGCACTTGTGACCTCTAGGCTTGATTATTGTAATGCCCTTTATCTTGGACTACCAGCAAAATCTATTAAGCGCCTCCAACATATACAGAATTCAGCTGCTCGTGTTCTTACACATACTCCTTTTCGTCAACATATCTCTGGGGTGCTTAGGAACCTGCATTGGCTCCCGGTCCATGACCGTATTGATTTTAAAACTCTTATCTTAACGTATAAAACTTTACATGGAATTGCACCATCATATATATGTAATTTAATTAGATTATATATGCCCTCTCGATCTCTCCGTTCTGCCAACTCTCTTCTACTTAAACAGCCTTCTTGTAGACTGAAAACGATGGGTGAAAGAGCCTTCTCTGTGTCCGCCCCCAGATTGTGGAATGCACTTCCTTCAACTATTAGGAATGCACCAACACTAACAAGTTTCAAGAAACAGTTAAAAACCCATCTTTTTAAGATGTCTGTGTCCTAATTGGTGACACTCGATGTATATTCTATTATACTTGTTGTTGTTTTCTTTTTCTTTTTTTTAATGTATTTTTAATGTATTTATTTTTGTACTGCACTGTAGCGCTTTGGGTATAAGAAAAGCGCAATATAAATAAAATGTATTATTATTATTATTATTATTATTATGAGACGGAAATCTGTTCATCTATTTGTGCCAGTGGGAAGCAGAGCGCAGGAAACGCATCTCTGGAAGAGTGACGCAGATGCCACCTACTCTTGGAAAAATACAGCTGCAAATGGAATACCGAGTGCCCTTTGGAGAGCTCTTGTCGCCGAGTCTTTATCTCCGAATAATCTGCTTGGATTGGAAGCGTTACAGGGACTCCCGCAGCTACATGATGGAGAGAGAGTGGGGAGAGCGGAGCCACATGGCGCTCCCAGCAGTCGGCCGGTCTCCAGGGGGAGGCCTGGAGGGAGAGTACATGCATACTTACACACACTTGCATGCGTTCTCAACCACCGCCAATGGACAAGTCCCTCTCAGCGGTGGTCTCCAAGTGGTCCATTTGTAAGTGCCTTTCCCAGGAGGGAGATATTTGACCAAAAGACCTGGGCTTTCAAGCTCAACCAATCATCAGCGGGGTTCACGGGGTCTCTTTTAGATCGAGCATGCTCACACTTTTAAGATGATGGAGAAAATGCATTACGGTGGTGTCATGAAAGTTAAATCGAGTAAAGGTCAGAGGGCAAAAAGCATGACATTTCTCTAAGACTGAAGTTGGAAACGGATTACAGGGATTAAAGGAATCAAAAGGATTTCAGGGATAGTTTACAAAAAAAATATATTAATTAAACATTAAATAAACATAACTGAATAATGCTATTTACAGACCTGCAAGACTAAATTTTTCTGCGCAAATAATATTTTTGAAAATATCCGGGTGACTAAATGACATAAAATTTGAAGAAAAAGAAGAAATAAATAAATACTTAAGATACAGAAATTAATAATTTCATTTGATAAAGATGCATTTAATTGATCAACAATTACAGTAAAAAAAATTATACGACTGGATTATTGTCTGATGAAAATTCAGCTTTGTCATCACATGAATGCCAAATAGAAAAGTTATCTTAAATTGTAATAATAGTTTGCCTTATTACTATTTTATTGTATTTTTTATTAAATAAATCAAATAAATGAGAGACGGTAGTGTCTTATGAGAGGTTTATGCATAAAAAAAAATAAAAAAAAACCTGTATGCAGTTAATAATTTCAAGACTGATTTCCCATTGTGACTGGTTCACTACATGCTCTGCAGAAAATTCTGCAATTAAAGTTTGTGTTGATCTTGCAACTAGAAGAATATAAACTTGTACACTTTCCAATTATATATATATATATATATATATATATATATATATATATATATATATATATATATATATATATATATATATATATATATATATATATATATATATATATATACAGGTGTGGGTTTTTTTCATTTTTGTATTCAGACATATTCAGAAAGATGCATTCGGTGCTGTCCTCTGCATCATGAAGTACTTTTACAGACTGGTAAGTGCATTTAATTTACTTCAAGTTTAGTGTAAGAATATGCCCTATCATTAAAACGTTTGGGGTCAGTAAAAAAAGAAAAGAAAAAAGATGTTTCTCAAAAGTGACAGTCGAGGCATTACAAAACACTGTTATTCTGATCATTTTACTATAATTTTTTTACTATAGTTTTTTATCACATAAATGCAGCCCTGGTGAGCACACACCTATTTCATTGAAGATCAATTGGTGCACAAAATATCACAATGATGTCAATGTCATATTGTGAGTGATGAGTATTATATTAATGTTTATTAAAAAAAACTGTAAATAGCATTAGATTTACAAAAGCACAAAAATGCAAAAAGCTACATTAGACCTACAGTAGATGATCTACAAAGCAGTGTGAATTGAGTACAATTAAGTGAATTTTCTTAAGTAATTGCAAAAGTTTCATACTTACAGTTAGGGATTTATAAAACCCCCTAACCACACAGTGCAGCTTCATAATTACATCTTAAAGATGAACACATAGCTACAGACCAAACAGATGTCTCCACAATATACATATGCTATCAGAGGGATTCTGGCAAAAGCATAGCGTTTTTCATAGTCGGGTAAATATAGCTTGGGCTCACCCCATCACAATCCCTGAAGAACAACTGCTGTCAGTGAGCTTGTATTTTATGTTGATTTGACCTCATATAATCTTCCCCCTCACATTTACTCAGTCATAAGAGTGTAAAGGCTAATGGCTAATATGTGAACTAGCTTGTTTCCTGCTAACATTTCCTGACATCCTCATAATTGCAAATGCAGCCAAGCAGATAACATTTCCAATTGCTCACTAGCCATTTGTTGACCACCACAGTCTCACATTGCATCAAGAAAATGGTACTTTTCTTCATATATAATACGAAGAAACCACTTGTATGTTGAAACGAGAGCATCTGCTATGACTTAAATGTTAATGCAAATGCAAATAGGACAGTATAATGCAACACGAGGACACATAATTACAAAATGTTGCACACGCATATATTACAAAAAGGTTGTAGTTAAAAAAAATACATCAACGAGGTCTGTCCTGAGCGAATGTGAAAGCAGCTAAATTTAGCATTAATGGAGCGTATCAGGGAGGTTAAATGAAACCAAGATGACGTGTGAAGCTTAGACCACTTTGCATTCTGGTATCTTGTTCTCGGCGCTGCATAAGAAGAATTTTGATGTCTAAAAAGCTTTGGCAATACAAACCTGGAACAAAGCAATGGCATTTTGTTTGGGTCATTCAGGGCGAGACTCTCCATCAAATAGAACGGGCCTTTGTTTACCTCTTCAGAGCATTGGGTTTTGAATAATTCATGGACATGCATACAAGAATCATTTGACTCATCAACCGCATTGATTTGCCAAATAGAGCCAACGTCGAAGTGTAAACTCAAGGACCAATAAAAAGACTGGATAAGCACTTGGAGCAACTGGTTGAGATTTATTTTACGTTTGACCTGACAATCAATATACTGTATCTGTATATATGTTGTGTGTGAAATGAGCTTGTTTTAGCCTTTCTACGACGTACTTCACATTAATTCTTGGATCTCTGACAAAAACCAGCTGGTGGGTAGTTGGTTGGCATCATTCAACCGGCCTATAATCGTGTGCTTATGTAACTCTGCATAATGGTGCAGGTGTATCGGCATCTCAATGCCAATCTCACTGTCAAATTAATAATGCATTTGTCATAAAATTTCAATGACACATCTACACAACCGGTCAAAAGTTTGGAATAATTAATGTTTTACAAATAAGTATTTAATGCTCACATTAAATTTCTGCACTTATATATATATATATATATATATATATATATATATATATATATATATATATATTACAAATTATTTAGCAAGGACACATTAATTTTCTCAAAAGTGACACTACAGACATTTACAATGTTACAAAAGATGTCTTTATCAAATAAATGATGTTCATTGAACTTTTTTTTCCTTCAGAGAAAAAGTATCAAGGTTTCCACAAAAATATCATTATTTATGAAGGATGTGACATTGAAAAATGGAGAAATGGCTGCAGAAAAGCAGCAGCTTTTACAGCACAAAAATAAATAAATTATATTTCCATATATGTTAAAAGAAAAAAAATTGCAATTATATTTTGCAATATTACTGAATCACATCTTTAATCAAATAAATAGAGCCTTGGAGCCTTGGAAACTTATTACAAAAATGTAATTAGTTTAATAGTGTATATCTAAAATGTACCCAAAGGCTGTGACCAAAAATATTTTACACATTTTTATCATCATTACATTACATATTTCATTGATTTAGATATGTGACAAAGAAAGCATCATCAAAACACTGTTATAAATGAACAAAAAAGCACATGTGAACACAACGAAGAAGATTTAGAATGTGAGGGACACGGTAATTAGACACAGGCAAAGCAGCGGACACCTATTGCTCCATCCCCTGAGGTCCCTCACACATCTACATTTCTCTTTGATCAAGTGATAGTTCCCTGTGTGTTGACCGTACCGCGACACGTAAATCACATAATGCTCCCAAGCCAGAGAGGAGAAGGTCACATACTCCAGGCACAGAGTACACAAAACAAACCCCCATTCAAAACAATGTTTCCCCATATTGCATGATGCTTTTATTGAATAATTGATTGCATCCCTGGAATGCAAATGTGCAAGAGCAGAATTAATTATCTTACTGCATTTCCGCTGTATCATGAATTCAGAAGTTAACTTGACTAATTAGTTTGTCTTAGGCCTCTTCATGTAAGAGGAACAAATATTCCTCTATATCGATGCATAAAGTGCGGAATAATTCAGCAGCTGTATTTGATTTGTGGCAATAGGTAACACCACAGGCTTTAGAAAAGAAAAAAAAATATTTACTGGCTAGTCAAAGACAAGGGTTATGATTCAACATATATTTATTTCTGGTAAAAAATAATTACTGGAAAATGTACTGCATATATATATTTGCGCTTGAGCATTACTCAGACTGCTAAAACAGAGTTTTGCCAGTGGCAACGTTCAGAAAGCATCAGATAATAATCATATCAGGGAAGCGTCAAATGCACCACACATGGGAGAGCTCGGAATAGACACAATAATGTACCTTAAAATATTATAATAAGGCAAAGAAAAGTGTATATACATGGATTGAATTTCAGTTTATTTTTTTTTACACACATAGCTTGCCTGCTATAGCACATAATAATAAGTCACACTTTATTTTCATGTCCAATTTCCCCCATTATCAAACCATTAACTATACATTTTGCCTCAATGTAAACTCCAAATTTGCTGTGTATTAATAAGTTAGTTGTTTAATTTAGGTATTGGGTAGGATTACAGATGTAGAATATGGTCATGCAGAATATGTGCATCATAAGTACTAATAAACAGCCAAAATGTTAATAATTGGCATGTTAATAAGCAACTAGTTACAGTATACTTTCAATCGTTTTGATTCAGATCTCAAATAAGAGTTTTTTTCCCCCTCAAAACAATAAGTTCAAATTTCTGAACAATAAATTTCTTGTTCACATCAGATTTTAACTTTTTTTATTGATTTAAGCAAATTGCATGGGTTTTGGCACGAGTGCAAATGAGTAAGTGCAATTGTCTAAAATTTGCACAATAAGTAAATGCACATGGCTTGTTGATCAGAACTGATGAGTGGATTTTCAGTGAAATTGTCAAAACTCTTCACAACTTCTAAATGTTCTTTCATCGTGTGAGCCATCACATGCAAAATGATCTGTTCAATTATCAAAATCTAGCAGATAAGTGTGAAAATTCCATAAATATATTCCAAATATATATGTTTGTAATTTCTGGAAATTTGGGAAAATGTTGTGAATTTTTTTGGGCACTTTTGGATTTAATTTTTTTTCTTTCTTTTTTTTTTGTAATACATTTTCAGTTTTCAGAAATTTGATGGAAAAGTTTTCAGAAATTTGATGGAAAATGTCTGCCGCTTTGCAACCCTTCTTGCCATTGTAATGAAATAGGGATCACAAACTTGCCAATCTATCACTATTTTGTCAGGCACAATCCCTACCATTTCTAACAAGGACTAACATCACAACCCTAAACAGCAGCAGCTACAGCAGTCCTGTATAAATACATTTATATTTGCATACAGTACATCTGTGTTACATGTAAACTGTGAACATTCACAGCTGCTTGTCATGGAAGAGCAATAGATATTTACGAATGTGTGGTGGTGTTGTGTAAGAGTGAGTAAAAATGATCAAGCAAAGGTGAAATTTCAGTTTACATGTTTACATTTCTACAAGAATAAATATACTGTAGAAATAGAAATGTTCATTTCCTTTTTTTGTGCACTACAGTGTTGACGTTCCCAATACATTTTTACCTACTGTTGAAATATGTGTCTAACATGCTCAGTGTGATACATAAAATTGAATTTTTTTGTATAGATAGATAGATATATAGATTTTAATGGTATATAAATAGAAATAAAAATAAATAAAATGTATGAATATGGTGTGGGGAGACATCTAAATTTAAAGAATAACTTCCCGTTTCCAAGAAGCGCAAAGTTTATTTTGAGCGTAACCAAAATCCCAGCTTATGCATACGACAACATTAAGTTGATCCTCAGTTGACACAGGGGTCACAAGGTCATCAGTAAAGCAAGACATCCCTCGGCTCGCTCTGGGCTTTGCTGCCATACGGACAGCATGTTTGATTCAGTGACCTATGGTCCCCATCAGTCTTGGCAGAAGCTAAAGATTAGAAGCTGTGCGCAGCATTAATTAATAAGGCTTTATAGACAAATCCCTGTGTAAAACCCACATCTTTGATTAAATCCCTTGTTTAAAACTGAACCTGACAGCCCAGAGCCTCTCTAGACCAAATTAGCCTCTCGTCCCTCTGCCGTGCCAACCTGCCAATGGCCTGAGCCCAGACCTCAGCCGCAGCCAGGTGCGAAAGCCATTAGCTCGGCCCTGCAAAGCTCGCATCCAGCAGAGCATCTTAAGACTCGGAGTGGCTGGCATGGATGTAGGACGTCTTTACTCACATTTGGCTCCACAGCTGTCAGAGTAATTATCTGTGTTTGAGCACAGGACATAGAAGCTTTAGTGGCACTTCTAAGAAGGATTCTGATTAAGACTCATAATCTGCAGTGGAGAAATCACCAGTGACTGGAGAGGAATTTCTAGGACAAAGCCCTCAGGGGCTGCACAGATTCTGGGCAAGAGTTCAGGAAAGAATCCCAACAGGCACCATTCACTTTCTCCTCATTATCACACCATGTTTCTTTTCAGAAAATGTTTAATTTTTCAATCAGCCGACCACAGAGATGCACAATCCGTGCTGAAACACAACTGACGGGGTTTAAACAAATCGGTCCGAAGAGAGAAAGCGAGTCTCCGAGATGAAAACGAGCAATAAACAAAATGAGACTATGAATTTTAATCAGAACCGTTAAAACTTGGGCTTAGAATCCATTTGTAGTGATAAATCAGTGCACGTTTTTAGGTGGAGAGTGGGGGTTTTATTCTTTACGGCTCCTATTTGAAACCAAAAAAAAAGAAACTTTAGAGTTGCTTTAGAGCATGAATAAATGACACTTTCCAAATTGAAGCTCGTTTTATTAGAGCACGAGCAGAAAAATGGCCCTGCCTGTGGCATGCAAGTAAATTGCTCAAATGGAAAGAAAATCTGTGACGAGATAGATCCAGGAATATATGATGTTTACTGCTGAAGCTTTTAATGCTTCTCCAGAAAATATATTAAAATGATTAGTGGAAAAGGCCACAGTAAAGCAAGATTAAATACATAACACAATTTGACAGGATGATTAAATACTCGCATTTATACGACGGCGTTTGAGGACCTGAAAACCTGCATGTCTAATTTAAGAAACATGCGTATGAAGAAACACGTTAGCTATTATTAGCCATAGAAAATGTGGTATCACAACAATGACATATCTGTAGTTGTCAAATATGCTAATAAGGGTGATTAAACAAACCAAACACAATGAGCTACCTATCAGACTAAGTAGAATTTGTGTGCATCAGTCTATGTTAACACATTACAGTTTGAGAAATAACGCTTAAATATGCTAGACAGGAAGCACACTATTGAAATACAGTCACTCGTGCCAGGTTGGTTAGCCATACGGTCAGTGCAGTTTGTGTTAGTTGTGTGTGTACGTGTCATGTGTTAGGGTTTTAACACACCTCAAGCGTCAAACAGGCCAAAGGCTAATCGTGTGAGAGGATTACACAGGATATCTCTGGCTCCTGAAAATCAGGGCAAGACAGAAGGCATCCAGCACAGGTGCTAAAATCACAGATTTAAGCCAGGATCAACTCGACAGACTCTGTAAGAGTATATGCATCCTATTTAATTAGTGCTTTTTGTTAATTAGCATCTAAAATAGAATTCGTTACGTTATATACTGATTACCTGTTAAAAATATTCATGTTGAAAGAGCAGTGGTTAAATTTGTCTTTATGTTGCTGGATAGCGGCAACAATAATTCCCTTCCCTGCAAAACTCTTCCTCATTATTTTTTATCTTGAAATACAAATATCTTAACTTTCTTATATCAAGATGCATTTATTTGACATATACTATTTAACATAAGATATCAGGTCTTTATTTTGAGATAGATGGATGGATGGATGGATGGATGGATGGATAGATAGATAGATAGATAGATAGATAGATAGATAGATAGATAGATAGATAGATAGATAGATAGATAGATAGATAGATAGATAGATAGATAGATATCCCAAGCTTTATATATATATCACCAACTTTGTATTCTATGGATCTTGAATCTGACTGCAGATGTTGCTGGGTTTTGATTACGACACTCCAATGGGGTCTTTGTTTCTGACCCCCTGAGTCACCGCACAGGCTCTAGCAGGTGTTAGGTAATTGAACAGCACTCTTCTGTGTTGATGTTGCTCTGCAGTTCCAACACGTGCTCAACACTGCACTCTATCATTAGCCCTGAGGAATGTAACAGGGATGATGACATAGATTTTCGCACCCAGAATCAACTTGATTTTCAAGGGTTTTTGGCAGGAGTGTAGCAATGATGCAAAATCTGACTTGTTTCTATGGATCTAAACAATTGCTCGCCCGTGGGTTTTGGCTCGATTTGTATGCAGCAAGTCAAATCAGCAAATCATCTTTGTGCTGTTTTAAAGTCTGGGGATAGTAAGATTTTGATAAATGAATATTTTTTATTCAGCAAGGACACATTCAATTGATCAAAAGTGACATTTATAATGTTAAAAAAATCATTTGTGAAAATGTATCAAGGTTTCCTCAAAAATATTAACGGATAATAATAAGGAATAAGAATTACATTATTTAAACAGAAAATCTAATAATACTTTCCACATTGGTACAGAAACCCACAACTGCTTCAAACTACAGTTATTAATGTTGTCTATTACCTGCATTTTTTTCTTGTATTCACATTAGTTTTTTTTCCTCTGTAACTATAAAGCCTAGAAACCTCCTAGTAACATGAGTGTTCTTACATATACATGTAATTAGTTTTAAAGTGTTCCGGTTTCTTTTCAATCTACTGTATAATATAGACTTTTGCTAGATTATTATTTTGTATTTTGCTATAAATAAGCTAGCTGTCAGTTTGTTGGTAAGTGTTCGTCCCTGATGCTTAGCGCTGGCACTTATATAACAGGACATGGCATACTTGGGCGAAAATTGAGTAAAAAAATACATTGGCTGCTGATGATAAAGGAAATGTTTTAAGCATATCAGAGTCAAGCAGAAAACAAGCTTTAACCTCCCTCAAAGTTGGATCATTCAAATTTCATGCCGTATTATACAAATTTGGGCTCTGGAAGACTCATCGGTATAACATTTAATCACATCAGCTTCTTGGTGCTGTTTCTGGGCCGAATTGAGAATGTGAAACAGACCCTTGGTGCAGTTGGTAAAACTTTATCTGAGGGTCATGACAGCTGTTGGGCCATATGCTGATTCTTGAATATACAAATCATTCGAGAACAAGATATGATGATCTGGGGTTTTGTCAATGCTTACCATATGCTTGCTGAACATGTGGTTTAATGCTTAATCATGTAGGATATAAATCAGATCAAATTACCCTATTTAGTAGGGCTGGGCAGTATGTCATGCATCAATAGACATGTCTCAAACAATAGAGATTTTTCTTTAATGTTTATACAGAAATATGAAATATGACAGAGGACAAGATGGGCATGTTTTGGTTTGTGTCCATCAGGCTGCAAATGAAAGTAGAAAATCTATCTATTGTCTATCTATCTATCTATCTATCTATCTATCTATCTATATATTTATAGGTGCATCTAAAAAAATAGAATATCACGAAAAAGTTCTATATTTTTTGTCATTTAATTAAAAAAACGTTCTCATATTCTAGATTCATTGCACACAAACTGAAATATTTCAAGAGTTATTTCAAGACATCCTCCACAAGAAGGGGAAGCCACAGAAAGTAATCACTGGACTTCAAGAAGCTTGGATTCTGTGCCTCTCCATTCTTCCCTTAGACTCTAGACCTTCCAAGTTCTTGAACTGGCTTACCTACCACACTTTTTACTTCCAGTCAACTTTCTATTAATATAATTCGTCCTGTAGGAAGGTCAACCTTCTGCATTGTCTGAGGTTCTGAATGCTAAGGGTATCTCAATATTTCGGTGCATTAAGCTTTTCTTATACTCTGATGTGTCCCTCAGTGTCTGTCACTGAAAAACAGCCCCACAGGATGAGGCAGCTACCAGCACACTTTACTTTTGGGATGGTACTCTGCAGGTGATGAGCAGTGTCTGGCTTCCTTCAAATGTAATGCTTTGAATTGAGGTTCATCAGACCAGAGAATCTTGTTTCACTCAGTCTAAGGGCCCTTAAGGTACTTTTTTTTATTCCAAGTGTGTTTATACTGAAAGGGCTGGCTGTTCACAGAGTGCTGTATCGAATTATATTAATAGAAAGTTGACTGGAAGTAAAAAGTGTGGTAGGTAAGCCAGTTCAAGAACTTGGAAGGTCTAGAGTCTGAGGGAAGAATGGAGAGGCACAGAATCCAAGCTTCTTGAAGTCCAGTGTGAAGTTTCCACAGTCTGTGATAATTTGGGTTGATATGTCATCTGCTGGTGTTGGTCCATTGTGTTTTATCGAGTCCAAAGTCAATGCAGTCATCTACCAGGAGATTTTAGAGTACTTCATGCTTCCTTCTGCTGACAAGCTTTTTGCAAATGCTGATTTTATTTTGCAGCAGGACTTAGCCCCTGCCTGCAGTGCCAAAACTACTTCTAACTGGTTTGCTGACCCTGATATTACTGTGCTTGTTTGGTCAGCCAACTCGCATGACCTGAAACCCACAGAGAATCTATGGGTTATTGTCAAGAGGAAGATAAGTAACATCTGGCCAAACAATACAGACGAGCTGAAGGCCGCTATCAAAGCAACCTGAGCTTCAATAATACCTCAGCAGTGCCACGCTGCCATCGCCTCTATGACACACCACATTGAAACAGAAATTCATGCAAAAGAACCACCAACCAAGTATTGAGTGCATATTTAAACCTACTTTGGAGATCTTGAATCATTGGAGATCTTGTTTTGTAAATATTTTTTAATTGATCTTTGAGAAAATATAATAATTTTTTGAGATACTGATTTTTTCATTTTCCTAAGCTGTACGTCATAACCATCAGAATTAAACAAACAAAACAAACTCTTAAAAATATTTCAGTTTTTGTGCAATTAATCTAGAATATCAGAAAGTTAGCTTTTTTTAATTACCAAAAATAGATTTTTCCATGATAATCTAATTGTTTGAGATGCACATGTAATGAGATGCAACACACACACACACACACACACATTTATATAGACAAACAGATAGATGGATGGATGGATAGATAGGTGTTACAATAATCAATAATATAAATTTTTACCATTTTTAATTGTCTTTTTCTTTTTTAATGATATATATATATATATATATATATATATATATATATATATATATATATATATATATATATATATACACACACAGTGCCTTGCGAAAGTATTCAAACCCCTTTATTTTTTTTCAAGATTTGTTATGAGGCAGCCTCATGCTTTAAATTACTTTTTTTCAGTCTACACTCCATACACCATAATTGCATATAAAAATGAATTTAGTACATTGCATAGTACATGACTCTAGCTCTAGTACTTAGCTGAAGCACCTTTATAGCCTCAAGTATTTTGGGGTACAATGCAACAAGCTTTGCACATTAGCATTTGGGAATTATCTGCCATTCTTCACCTCACTTCTCCACCTCTCAAACTCTGTCAGGTTGGATGGGGGCAGACACGCATTTTCAGGTTTGCCCAGAAATATTTGATTGGGTTCAAGCTCAGGCTGTGGCTGGGCCACTCAAGGACATTCACAGAGTTGTCTATAAGCCACTATTACTGTGTGCATTCTTTGTCCTGTAGGAAGGTCAACCTTCTGCCATGTCTGAGGTTCTAAATGCTAAGGGTATCTATATATTTCGGTGCATTAAGCTTTTCTTATACTCTGATGTGTCCCTCAGTGTCTGTCGCTGAAAAACAGCCCCACAGGATGAGGCAGCTACCAGCACACTTTACTTTTGGGATGGTACTCTGCAGGTGATGAGCAGTGTCTGGCTTCCTTCAAATGTAATGCTTGGAATTGAGGTTCATCAGACCACAAAATCTTGTTTTACACAGTCTAAGGGTCCTTTAGGTACTTTTTTTTTTTTAATTCCAAGTGTGTTTTCATTTATCTCCACAGAGGAGAGGACTGAGTTTGGCCACACCACCATAAAGACCAGATCGGTTGAGTGTTGCAGCAATGTTTGTCCTTCTGTAGATTTCTCCTATCTCTACATATGATCATGGAGCTCAACCAGAGTGATCATCAGTTTCTTGTCTAAAGTTTCAGTCTGACTAAAGCCCTTCTCCATCAGTTGCTCAGTCTAGCCAGGATGTCAGCTGTAGGAAGAGTCCTGGGGTAACACTTTAGAATAGGTAACACTTATTAGTTGCCTATTAGCATGCATATTACTAGAATATTAGCCATGTATTAGTGCTAATTAAGAACATATTAATGCCTTATTCTACTTGACCTTATTCTACATCCTTAATCTTATCCAGTACCTAAACCTAACAACTACCTTACTACGTATTAATAAGCAGCAAATTAAGAATTTATTGAGAGAAATGTTGTAGTTAATAGTTAACAAATGTTACCTATTCTAAAGTGTTACCAATTTTTTTTCTGAAATACTCCCCAAGCTAAATTTCAGCTGTCCCTGATGGGGTATAAATACTTATGCAGGGAATCATTAAAAATGTATCTTTAATAAATGTGCAAAAATTTTAAAGTTTAAAACATAAGGCTGCAATGTAACAAAACGTGTAAAAAATGTAAGGGGTTTTGCAAGGCAAGGCACTGTATATATGTTTGTAAACAGAGAGAGAATTGTGCAAAGTTAGAATTCAAATAATATATTTATAAAAGGCAGGCTAGTCTAGAAAAACACATTTGTTTTTGTTTATGTATTTTACATTTTTCTGTTAAGAAATTAGCTGATTTTTTGGCCTATGCAATTTAGACTAGTTTAACGACATTTTGAGTGTTTGGGTTTGATGCTCTTTTTTTTTTTTTTTTTTTTTTTGCATGAATCGTTAACATTATTACATACATGATCTCTTGTTGATTTTTGCTTTATTTACAGGTGGTTCAGAGCCTTGAACTGAAATAACAGCAAGGTATTTTTCAGCCAAGCCATTATTGTTTTTTTTACAGACTTAGTGAGCAACCTGCCATGGGTAATTACAATAATAAAACCTCCACGCCACTTTACCTGTGGGATGCTGTTCCCATAAAATGCCAACTTTAATGCAATGTCATGGAGGCCTGAGTTCACTTATGAGCTGCCTGCTAGTTTTTTATTGGATCGATAGCCCACCACCCCTCCTGCGCTTCAGACGGGATGCTGCTCGATGCCCTCTGTCCAGGGTATGGAGCTCTGGGACCTGGCACCCCCACAATTTGGAGCGTTCTCCGCATGTGGGAGGGAGAATATGATGGGTCTGTAAACAAACCGTCTCCTGCTTGTTTTCTCTGTGCATCTCTCTTTCTCTTCACAGGCAAACAGCAGAGTCATTTGAGGCTTCCTAGAGGGATTTCTCTCTGATCTTTTCCATGACCCACAAAATGAGCCTTAAATCAGTGTTTGTCAGCTGGGTTTGATTCAGGATCCAGATTCACATTGGACAACAAATGGCAACCCAACATAACACCTAATACAAAAAAAATAATCACCAAATGAAAATACCCCAAAATAACCTTAAAAATGAATACTGAAATAGCAGTCTGAACTTCATAGGCCAAACAATCTGGTAAATTGTGAACAGGAACACTTTTGTAAAATGGATAAATAACAAAAGTGCGATTTACAAGATAGTAAAAGGTGCAGTAAAAGGTGCTTTTGTTTTTTTTATTTTTAAAAACACTTTTGAACATTGGTCCAAGTCCCAAAACATACTTTTAGCCAATCAGCAATGAGGGGGTGTGTCTTGATCAATGTTAGAGAGAAGAAAGCGCTCAATTTGAGTGCACAGGATGGATATTGTCACACACCTGGACTCATTTAATGTGTTTTTGCCCGTGACCCAGTTTCTGTCTTTCCGTGTTTGATTAGTTCCCAGGTGTGTCCATTCTCTTCCTCATGTGTTCCATGTCCCTGTTAATTTAATGATTCCATCCACCTGTGTTTCCCCAATTATCTGTTGTTCATAAGCCGTGTCCCTTCAGTTCTGTTTGGTCGGGTCTTCTCACTTGCAGCTCACTTGTGCTCACTTGCTACTTACGTGTGTCTACCTCTGTGCTCCATGTTGGATATCCCCTGTGTTGGATATATTAAAAACCTTATTCCGTTTATCCTCGACTCCGTATTCCTTCAGGCAGCGTAAAACCGTGACAGAAGACCCGACCTCAAAAGAGAAAATAGAAAACTGCGTGTTCTTCCCTCCGTTTTGCTTTTGTTTTTTCACAGTCTTTTCTTTTCTTAGTGTCTATGGATCCCCTCTATCGTCCCGAATTCCTCATCCTCCTGCTGAAGCAGGAAGGACGTTCTCTCGAGGACCATACCAGACAGTTTTTCCTATTAGCTAATGCCACCAGCTACCCGGACGGCGCGCTCTGCACCTTCTACAACACCAGCCTGAACTCCAAATGCAGAGCGTTGTCGTCCGAAGATGGTCCTCGAGAGGATTTCGCCGCATTCGTGGAGTGGACTCTGGCGAGAAATGGCTCATCTCTCACCATCTGCCCCATAGAGGACCTCGCCAGCCCCACTCCCGACCCAGAGACCAGCCAGCCACCATCACGCCGCACGGAGCCAGAGCCCACCGCAGCCGCAGAGCCCGAGCCATCCACTGACAGGGAGCCGGATCTCGAGAGCGCGACTGACCAGGTGTGTGAGCCGGCAACACTGTGCATCGTGGGAGTCCTCGTGGAGATCGAGGGCATGGAGGAAAGCCCTGCCCACACTCCTGCGACTGAGGGTGAGCTGTATGCAGTCTCTGAAGATCATATGGAGCAAGTTCTGGATCTGATGGACTGGTCTATGGAGGTAATCCCTAATTTTCCTGTTTCCCCGCTGGTTCCGTCCAGCCCTGATTCCCCTGTATACCCTCTCAGTCTCCCACTCCTACCTCCTCCAGTCATTTCCTCTGCTCTATTTCCGCTGGTTCCGCCCAGCCCTGAGTTTTCTGTTTCTCCGCTGGTTACGCCCAGCCCTGAGTTTTCTGTTTCTCCGCTGGTTACGCCCAGCCCTGAGTTTTCTGTTTCTCCGCTGGTTCCGCCCAGCCCTGAGTTTTCTGTTTCTCCGCTGGTTCCGCCCAGCCCTGAGTTTTCTGTTTCTTCGCTGGTTCCGCCCAGCCCTGAGTTTCCTGTATCTCCGCTGGTTCCGCCCAGCTCTAAATCTTCTGTGTCTCCGCTGGTTCCGCCCAGCTCTGAATTTTCTGTGTCTCCGCTGGTTCCACCCAGCTCTGAATCTTCTGTGTCTCCGCTGGTTCCGCCCAGCTCTGAATCTTCTGTGTCTCCGCTGGTTCCACCCAGCTCTGAATCTTCTGTGTCTCCGCTGGTTCCGCCCAGCTCTGAATCTTCTGTGTCTCCGCTGGTTCCACCCAGCTCTGAATCTTCTGTGTCTCCGCTGGTTCCGCCCAGCTCTGAATCTTCTGTGTCTCCGCTGGTTCCGCCCAGCCATGATTTTTCTGTTTCACCGCTGGTTCCGCCCAGCCCTGAATCTTCTGTGTCTCCTGTATTCCCTCCCAGTCTCCCTCTCCCGCCTCCTCCCAAACCTGCTGGTCCCTCTACTCCTCTTTCGCTGGTTCCGTCCAGTCCTGATCCTCCTGTCCTTCCTCCCACCCTTCTCCTCTCTCCTCCTCCTAGACCAGCCAGTTCCTCGTCATCCCTGCTGGTGCCAGTCAGTCCCGCAGCTCACCCTCAGTCCGCGCCATCGGGGCGCGGTGGTTCGCCGCTGGACTGCCAGTCTCCAGCTCCGCCGTGGCGTGTTAAGGCCCTGTCTCCGCCTCCAGCCTCCGAGCCCTGGACTCCTCCTCGGTCCTTCGACCCAGCGGCTCCGCCTTGGCTCTTAGCTCCCTCGTCTCCACCGTGGCCTGTCATCCCACCTGCTCCACCGGGCTCCCTCGTCCCTCCGGCTCCACCTTGGTCAGTCGTCGACCATCCGCCGCCTCGGGACTCCACTCCTCTGGTTCCACCTCGTCACTCCATCCCTCCGGCTCTGTCAGGCTCCTCCTTCCCTCCAGTTCCACCTCCATCCTCGGTCACTCCGGCTCCACAGCGGTCTGCCAGGACCCCGCCTCTGCCTTGGTCGCCTGAGCCTTCAGCTCCACCTAGGCCCTCCGGATCCTCGACGTCACCCTGGCTCTGCGGCTGTGCTGCTCCATCTTGGGCTCCTCACCCACCGGTGCAGTCTCCGCCTGTCGGCCCCCTGGTGTCGTCGACCCTTCCTTCACCATGGCTCCTCCCGCCGTCGACCCCACCTTGGATCTCCGTCCTGGCTGGTCTCTGGTGGACCATCTGGCTCCTCCTGCTCCTGTCTCCTCCCTGGCTCCTTCCTCCGTCGTCTCCTCCCTGGCTCCTCCTTCTGTGGTCCCTGTCTGCTGGCCCCCTCCTGGAAGTCCGTCCTCCACCGGAACCTCCTCCCAAGTTCCCACCTACGCCTCCCCCTGTTGTTTCTACGGTGCGAGGACGCACCTACCGGGAGGGGGGAGTACTGTCACACACCTGGACTCATTTAATGTGTTTTTGCCCGTGACCCAGTTTCTGTCTTTCCGTGTTTGATTAGTTCCCAGGTGTGTCCATTCTCTTCCTCATGTGTTCCATGTCCCTGTTAATTTAATGATTCCATCCACCTGTGTTTCCCCAATTATCTGTTGTTCATAAGCCGTGTCCCTTCAGTTCTGTTTGGTCGGGTCTTCTCACTTGCAGCTCACTTGTGCTCACTTGTGACCACTTGCTACTTACGTGTGTCTACCTCTGTGCTCCATGTTGGATATCCCCTGTGTTGGATATATTAAAAACCTTATTCCGTTTATCCTCGACTCCGTATTCCTTCAGGCAGCGTAAAACCGTGACAGATATTAGCAGATTGACTACATACTGTATAGAGAGATGGCAGATAAGAAAAAGGAAAATATCAGAGAAGCAAAAAAATAAGGGTTATGATCAGGTAAGAGGTAGGACCCATGTTAATATCAGAGCAGTTTTACAGCAGAAGAGAGAACCCCAGAGGCGGGAAGGGCTTGAATCGCATGCCAAGGTTGCATTATTTCTTCATGATAGGTGAGTAACTTTGATTTTGCTTCATTTCAATTTGTCCCTGTTGTATTTGGTTGAATATGCTTTTGTGTCATCTTCACTTGTTTCTGTGATCATAGTTGCCATGGTTGAGTAGGTACGTGTTGGACAAAGATTTAAAAATAGGGGCAAGGTCTTGTTGGGGTATGGGTGTGTTTGTTTTGGTGCTTTCAAATATCAACATCGTTTGCCAATAATCGCTTAGTATACCTTTAACTCATTTTTAAAAGAACTAGTATAATAAAAATTTTCCTTTAAGACTGGCATTAATAATTTAGCATTTAGCAATGCATCACTATAAAAATTCTGGCCAATTTTAAGCAATTATAAGCAGATAATTATTTTATGTTATGGACAATAACCAATATATGTCTGATACTTGAATGTCTCAATACTATATAAAACAAAACAGTAACTAAAATAAACTAAAATCAATCATTTTGCGAATTTGGGCATTGCAATATTACAATGCGCATCCAAAAATAGATATTCATTTTGATTTTTGCTAAGGAATACATGTAAACGTGCTGTTAAATGATAAAGATTACTTTGACTGTGATGACAGCAAGCGTTGCAAATGCAAATCCAGAAACATGAGCATGGACTATTAAATATCCAGCATTAGATATTTCGAAATAGCTAATAATTGATATGGTACACATAAATCATGCAGCTCTAGTTGGGTTTTATTTTTGCACTCCGCATTGTTTCTGCTGTCCTGCTGCAAAAGTAAAGACCTGCAATGCATTCTTAGGTCTTCTTGACCCACCAGCTGAGAAGCACTACCTTAAATAAGATATTAAATTTTCATATGAAATTACCCTGCTGTATCACTGTGGCAAGCAGGGCAACAGTTTCTGAGAGGTCAGGACTGCAAAGTCAAGTCAATGTTGACAAATTTGGTTATAAAATCTGAATCATGCTGGTCTGTTCTCTCTACAGACAGTCGAGTAAGCTACTCTGGCATCAAAATCCATTTTTACCCTCAAGCCTAAGAGACTATTCTTTAAACTGACAGACTACTTCTTCACAGCATAATAGCCAAAGCTGTCCTTCATAATATATTCGTCTGATTTAATGGGAAAATGCACATCTGACTGTTTAAAGACAGAGAGAGGAAAAAATTACGCTGAGGAGGAGGATTTAAAATGCTCTCTGAATGCAGAAACTATGCTCAGAAGTGTCACACAGCTATTCTCAATTATATTTGAGCTAGCTTTTCTTCCCTTATTTGGGATCTTATATATATATATATATATATATAAGTAAATGCAAATAAAAAGGCAGTTTCACAAATAAGTGAAAAAGACCTTTTACCTTATTATGCATTGTTCCTTAGTTCTCCAAAACCTGGTGAACTGTCTCTGTATGCATAATTAGAAAACTGGTGCAATTTAAATATACCACTAAAAATAATTTAAACAAGCACACAATTATTTTATATATAATACAAATACTGTGAATATTGATATATTTATCTTAAATGATATCAAGAATAATTTTAAATTAAATTACAAATAAAACATATTAATAGAACTGTTCCTCTCACTTCTCCTATATTGAAATCAATTGACTCATGGAGAACATTCAGCTGAAAGGATGCCTGCAGTGAGGCAGCTCACAAGGGTTCGTACCAGAGCTTTTGTGATTCCAGGCCTTGTGCGCTATTGTCTCTGGTTTAAAAGATATAATTGAACTGTAATGATCAGTAGTATCCGAAAGATCACAGTGACCATTTGCCAACTGATTAAGAAGAGCCATGCTGAGTCGAAATCAGCCATGTCTGACAAATCAGAAGTAATTTGCATGAAGGGCATTCTGAGAGAGAGAGAGAGAGAGAGAGAGAGAGAGAATCTCTCACCTGCTCGCTCTCAGAGGCTGCTCCAGAACTACTCTTTTTCATATCGACTAATTAGTTAATTCTGCGGATAATTAAATCCCATCCCTCCTTAAGCCAGAAGCAGCCAAGGAGATTCTTTCGAGACATTTCAAAGTGTCTTTAATTGCAAGAGACTTTTCTTTCTAAAAAATTCACTGAGAGGGAGTTCACCGAGAATGAGCTGCTGATAGCGTAGTTTACGTGCGTTATAAAGAATTATCCACAAAAAATTCCCAGACCAGGCACTGCACTACATATATATATAATATTCAGCAAGGATACATTAAAATGAACATTAAAGACTTTCAAATCAAATTAAATAAAATCTATTTTATGCACTAAATCAAAACAATGATTAACAGGTATTTCTGAAGGATCATGAGTAGTAACTGCTGAAAACTTCAACTTTGCCATCACAAAAATAAATTACATTTAAAAATATATTTTAATTCAATTATTCAATCAATTTATATTATTAGATATTATTATTATTAAATATTATATTAACATTTAAAGAAATCTTAAACATTTAAAGAAATCTTACCAATACCAATATGTACATTACCTTTTTTTTTTTTTTTTTTTTTTGTGAATTCATCCTTGAGTTTTTTGTAGCATTATGTGGAAATAATTGCCTTTCTAAGTGACCTTTCTCCTTCTTTTCTTACCATTCAAACCTAATTTAATATGCAACCTTGGATGGCTACTAATAAGATCTCAAGCAGAGACCTGAGCGTGGTCTTGAGGAATTATGTGGACTCTATATAAACTCTCCTAAACAAAAACAAAGCGACATTATCTTACATGTTTGCAAAATATATTTTATGATCAAACTCATAGATATCTTTATAACAGTCCACCCAAGGACAGTTCTACAGTTATGCCCTCGGAGAAGAGAAAGTCTTGCTAAATCCCTGCCATATCTTTTCTCTGTTTGTTTTTCTTCTGCCTGAATTGTTTAAGTAATTGAATTGGTTTTTACCCACTGAGGGTTTCAACAGTACACCAATATTCATGTGTATATTCACCCGCCTCACATATATTGACTAATTGTCCCCAGTGTGCGCTTTACTTTAATTTATTGAATCGCTTCCTCCTCACCTCAATTACAAATCAGTCAAAATTAAATCAATAGATATATGTGCGGCTGTGGAAGTTCAGTTTAATAGCTATGTTAAATCTGATGCTGTCCTAAAGAAGGCTACCGAATGAAAACAGCATTTCTTGCAACTCTTCCTGGACCAGATGAGATCAGTGTTAATTCATTATTATTCTTCTCTAATTAGATCACAACAAACACATTGTTTTCTCATTCCTGAATCTAATCAGCAGCTCATAATTGATCGCTTAGAGGTTTTACAAGGTGCTTTCAACAACAAAGACTCTTGAAATCAGAAATGCATTGTGCCTTGTTTCAAAAAAGGGAATATAATTATATTCCATGCATGGAGAATAGAGAGAATTATCCATTATTCTAAAGTCTACAACCCTATTTGGGTATTTTTAATAGCTTGTAGCATCCACACAACTCCACTCCAGGAATGAACTTCTTGCAAAGTGTGAAGCTGTGTGTTTGTAAGAAGTAAGTCCATCATGTCACAACTGTTTTCAGCACTTATAATAATAAGGATCATGTGACTTTGAAGACTGGAGTAATGGCTGCTGAAAATTCAGCTTTGCCATTAAAGGAATAAATGTCATTTTAATATATAGTCTATTCAAATAGAAAACAGTTATTTTAAATTCTAATATTTCAAAATATTGTTTTACTGTATTTTAAATCAAATTAATGAAGTGTCAGAAAATTCTAAAAAATTATAAAAAAAAAAAAAACTCCCCTGAACAGCAGACTGCCAACAAGAGTGCAAAAGAAAAATTTTGTTTTATTTTTAGCTAAAAGTCCAGTTTTACAGCACATAACAAACACTTATCTTTGTTTTTAATGTGATGTAAGTAAAACAATCAGTACTTATTACTTTTGGACAGACGGAATGTCTACACAAATGTTCCACTCATTCTGTCTGTGTTGTTCGTACAGCTTTCACAAAGACTGCAGTACTTCTGTTTAAATGAGCTGCCACTGTTACATGCCAGTATGTTATTAACATCAATTTCAGATTTGTCTGCCCCTAAACGTCAAATAAAATAAAAAACATTTATGCCAGTTACACAGCCCCTTCCTGTCTAAATCGGTGGATTTTAGCCACAATCAGTTGCAAGTTGAAATTCAAAGTTGCGGTTTCTGGATAAAAAGGCAGAATCCACTGCATTCAAACTTTTCAAGAAGAGGATCTATGGGTTGCATTAGCATCTGACTCAGTGGGAAAGCGTCCTTGCCCCAAACACAGCTCTGTAATTAGCTTTTTAACTGTATTCCACATTTTAGTCAAGTAGGAGTGCGCTGTTATTCATAAGGAGGCAGAGCTTGGCGGAGAAACAATCAGTGTGGAAAATTAGAAAAACATTCCAAAATGGTGTAGAAATTGGATAAGGGAGGAATGAAAAATAAACTATGTGAACGCTTTTTGGCCCAAAATCTTTGAATGCTTTACTTAACTTAATAAAGATAATTGAGATTTGTCATATGCACATTCAATGAGAGTTTTTCCAAAACATTTGCATTCACCAATAAATTCTTCAAATTCACTGAACCGCTGTAAATGAACTTTAAATGAGTTGATTCTGAGAACCAGAACAGTGAACAAATTCTGTTGAGTCAGTTCTTTTCAATGAATCAGTTGATCCAGTTTATGAATCTGACTGATGCGTTCATGAGTTTAACTCACTGATGATCTGTGTATGACAGCTGGTAGACAAATGGTAGCGGGATCGATGCCCACATTCTCCAAGTTGGCTCCTGTCCTTGAGGGGGAAGTCGTGGCCTAGTGATTAGAGAATTTGACTCTTAACCCTAGGGTTATGGGTTCGACTCTTGGGCCAGCAATACCATGACTTAGGTGCCCTTGAGCAAGGCATTGAACCTCCAACTACTCCCTGGGCGCAGCAGCATAAATGGCTGCCCACTGCTCCGCGCGTGTGTGTGTGTTCACTGCTCTGTGTGTGTGTGTGTACACTTTGGATGGGTTAAATGCAGAGCATGAGTTCTGAGTATGGGTCACCATACTTGGCTAAATGTCACTTCACGTCATGTCACTTTAAGTACAACATTCTGGCATGAAACTCTAGATGGCACAGTCCGATATGTTTAATTCAGTCTGACATAATGATAGTGTTGTCACGGTACCAAATTTTCAATACCAGTGAAAATCCATGGTTCTCTGTACCAATTTCGATACCAAATCAAAACACAAAAACATGCTAATTAAAAAAATGGACTATACTTTCATTTAATCCAATTTAAAATTTCCAATTTTAATTTTAAAGCCATGAATAGCAACTAAGTTAGAAAAAAAGAACTGCCTTTCTGACTGATATGGAACAATGTTAACCATTTGTACGTTCTCTAACATGCATATTTTAGATCTGGTTTGTTAAAATAGTAAATATCATACGGTTTTTTATTTGTAATGTTTTTTACCCTAATAAATGCTGCTCAGGCATTACAGGCAAGATGAAATGAAAAGACATCCATCATTTTCTGAAGACAGTTAGTTTCCTTCAGAAATACAGTGATATAAAAACACCCGCACTGGGTTTCTACATTAAAGGGGGGGTGAAATGCTCGTTTTCACTCAATATCCTGTTAATCTTGAGTACCTATAGAGTAGTACTGCATCCTTCATAACTCCAAAAAGTCTTTATTTTTATTATGTTTATAAGAGAAAGATAGTCTGTACCGATTTTTCCCGGAAAAACACGAGCGCCTAGAGGCGTGACGTGTGGGCGGAGCTAAAGAATCACGAGCGCCAGTAGGCTTTTGAGTTGAGAGCGTTTGGAAGCTGTGACACAGATGGGTGTTATTTCATGCATAATATATGTGCAGCAGCAATATTGCTTACTTGGCTCACAGCAGCATGTTGTGGTTGTATTGGCAGTATAGCAGCAGCATAGCAGATCTATTACCATTGTCATGTATTACCATGCAAATCACTCTGAGAGTTGTCATGACCGAAATAAAGTTATCAAATTCATAACACAGCCTAATGAATATTTAAAACAAATTGTACAAACTATTTCTTCCATACAGATTAAAAATGAAATGAGAGTAAATGATGACAGAATCAAGGGTGAACAGAACCTTTAACACATCTGTTTCAACCTTAATACCACCAGTGATAATTATCAACCCTTCATTTTGGACACCGTTGACATTCAGCATACTTTATCATCACACTTAATTATCTGTTTGCTCAGACCAACACTCCACAAAATAATAATCTATTTTTGATCCAGGGAAGGTGACAGCTTCTAGCAGGATTTCAGCAGGACGGCTCAGAAATATTCCAATCAACAACTTGAAAATATATATGTAAATATCACACTACATTTATTAAAAAACAGTTTGTGTGAAGGGAGCACTTCCAGCTTTTATTAAATAAATAAAAAAACACAAGCATCTTATCATGGCACTCGGCATAGCACTTACATCCCGCAGGTCAAAGGTCAACTCCATTGAAAATACCAATGAGCACTCAGCAGTGCCTCATCTGGCAGTTCTGTGTCGGTACCAAAAGACTTTTGTAGCCTTGGCCAGTGTATGTTCTCTGCTTATGAATTCAGTGCATTTATAATGTAGCGAGGTCACTGGGACAAGGATGGGCTATGCTTGCTAAGGACATCAAACATCCTTCAGTGTATCTCTCTCTGTGTCTCTTTGAGAGCCCTATGCATTTATTTAACAGCCATCAGATTTGCTGTGCAATCAGGCATCAATTCGTATTGAAGTGCCTGCAAATATAAATGAAGAGGCGGGTCATTTGTTGAACTGTTAAAGGGATAGTTCACCCAAAAATGAAATCTTGTCATAATTTACTTAGCCTCATGCAATTTCGAAGCCTGTGTTACTTTTCAGTGAAACACAAAAGGAGCTATTAACTGTATAGTAAAGTCCAAGCCACTCTTTTCCATGCAATTAAAATTATTTGTAACCTCAGCTGTAAAACTTAAATTTAAACTTCAACTTTAGAGTGTACCTCACGCAAAGCTATAATATGGCAATAGAAGACTTGAAACATATTGCACAATTTATAAGGAGTAATATTTTTTGATACTTTTATGGGGCTTTTGATTCTTTAACCTTAGCATCCAAAGGCTTCATTCAATTTCACTGCAAATACACCTCTGTAGAAGCCGTATTTCAGTGACTTCAACTCTATTTTGATAATAATAATAGTAATAATCAGGCTTCATAATTCTGTGACTGACTACACTTCCAATGATAATGAAGATCTACCAAACAGACATTAAGTAAACAGAAAATACTGTATGTGGTTAGCAGAAACCGAAATGATTAAGGATTGAAAATTACATTTACACTTCTATAATTGTATTTGAAATAAATACTTGTTATACTTATATATTAAGTGGCAACTATGATGAATGCCTTAATCAGTCAAGTGATGAGATATTTTGTATTATTTAATATAATTTTACTACTGTATATTTAATTACACAGTATGAATACAGTACTACTATACATACATTTACAGTGCCCTCCATAAGCATTGGAACAGTAAAAATTAAACTGCTTTCTCTGCTGTGGAGTCAAGACATTGACAAAGATGAATATGCAACAAAACTACAGAATGTAACATTTTATTATTAAGTATTTCTACACATACATGTTTTACCAAATGAAAAGGACAGCACTTTTAGAGTTCATCCCACTATTTTATTGTGAGGATAAGTATTGGAACAGTTGAATTTAAGGCAGATGTAAAAGATTATAAGCTAATATTTAGTTGCATATCTCTTGCATGCAATCAGAGCAGTGAGTCTGCAACCCATAGAAATCACCAGACTCTTGGTCTTATGCTTTGAAATGCTTTCCCCAGCCTTTAATGCAGCCAATTCCAACTGTTGCTTGTTTTGGGGAAATTATGTCTTTAGCCTCCTTTTCAGCTGATGAAATGAATGTTCAATCGGATTTAAATCTGGAAATTGATTTTGGCAATCTAAGACTTTATATTTCTTTCCCCTGGTAAAGTCCTTGACTGACCTGGCAGGGTGTTTTGAGTCATTGTCCTGATCTAATATGAAGTGCTTTCTAATGAGTTTGGTGGCATTTTCTTGAATATTGCTAGTCAAGATGATTTTGTGTCATCATACATTTTTCTGCCTTCATACATTTAGTCGTCATTAAAATTAAGAGGTCTTGTTTTAGAGACATCCATGCATGCCCATGCCAAGACACCACCTCCACCAAGCTTTACAGATGAGGTTTTATGCTTAGTATAATTTGCAGTTCCCTTTTTCTCCACACTTTTGCTTTGCAATCACTTAGATAAATGTTAATCTTTGTCTCATTGGTCAATCAACTCAGTTCCCAAACTCTACTGGCTCACATTTGTGAAGAATCTTGTCTTTCTATTTTTGGTGCTGATCAGAGGTTTGCATCTTGCTGTGTAGCTTCTGTAATTCTGTGTCAAATTCCTACTCTAGCTTGACAGAGCATCACCCCAGCTTTCTGGAGGTTGTTGATTTTACAGACATGTATTTTAGGGTTCATTTTCACAGCTTTTATGATGAGTCTGTCATCAACTACTGTTGTTTTTCTCAGCCGATCAAGTCTTCGTTGGTTGCTGATGTCGCCGGTAGTTTCCAAACTCTTGATTTCTCCATGCCTTTTGTTTTCCCTATAGTTCTAATTGACTTCCTCTTTTCTTTTAGCATCTAAATTGCTTGCTTTTCTTTCAGAGTCGGCTTCCTCATCTTCATCCTGGTTTGTGTGTGTCACCATCGAATGCAAGACTTAGAATGCAGAAGCAATGGATATAACTGATAAGACACATTCCCTGCTTTTAATATCTGAAGAATTAATTCAACAGGACACAGCTGAGGCAACCGTTCTTACTTAGTGTTGATACTTTAACTCACATCAGATATGGAGATGAAACTCTAAAAGTGCTGATCTTCTTAGCTGGTAAAACATCTTTGTGTTGAATCCACCAATAATAAAATGTGACATTCTGAGGTTTCGTCTCATATTCATCTTTTAATCATATTTACAGATTTCTTGACTCCACAGCAAACAGAACTGTTTTACTGTTCCAAAACTTATGGAGGGCATATATATACACATATAAGGGTAAATGACAGATTTAACATTAACATATGTTTTTTAGCAGTGACCTTTGGTATATTCAAATGCTGTATTAACAACAACTTGTGAAAAGCATTTTGGTCATCAAGCTAGTACCATCCTGTACACTTTTTTACTGCACTTCTCAGCAAAAACTAATGTCAGCTGTGACTTTGATATAGATGAAAACTGACATTTTTAGGACTTTTTGTTTCTCTTCGTAGAAACACATTCTGGCCCTCTGATAGTATTCATGTAACTTGGATTCAACTCGGGAGAAAGCTATTCTGCGTTGACTCAAAAACGGCTGTCAGAGCTGACCGGATGTGTTGCTTTAACAGACAGCGAGAACTAGCATGGAATAAAAAGCGAGTTCATCCTCGAAAGCCAGAGGCTACAATTACGCGCTGGGAGAACCCCACTCAAAAAGCCCCAAAGGAAAGCAAGCGGATGTCATGTAGAACTCAGAGTCGCGCTGAGATGAAACGGGCCAAATGCCTAGTCAGTAGAATTAAGAGGACAGAGATATCAAAGCAGTGGACTGTGTGGCTGGGAGCAGTTTGTGAAGGACTTGTTTGCATCAGAGCTTGTTTATCTATATCAGCGTGAGGCATTTCTCCTAATGCACAGTTGCGCTTGTTCACAAAGTGTGTCCCCTGAAGGCCAACAGGAAAAGGAACATATAGGATAAAGCTTCAAAGCAAAAGATTCACTTGTTGGAACACACTGAAACAGTATTATGACAGCTATCTTCTAAAGAAGTGAATGGAGCTTACCTGTGCAAAAGTAGTAGCCAAAGCATTATGCCAACCCTTAAGCTGAACCTCCTTCAATTTAAGTTTTACAAATGTTTATCATCAGAAAGTAAGTAAGCCTGTGGTACTGGACTTGGATGCACCAAACACCTAAAGCAAAACCTACTAATTATTAACAAGAACAATGCAAGTTTTAAAATAACCTATTCCCTAGCAGGAGTGCAACACTATGTCCTGAGTCAGACATTCCCATTCAAATACAGCCTCAGCCCTGAAATGGATTACAATCTAAAACCGTAATTCATTCACTCTCATAACCAGGCTGTAATAGACGGTTCATTTCATGCTATCAAGTGACATTACACAGCTTTGTGCCTAATATTCTTCTGTCTGTGTTCTTTTTTCCTGCTGATCCTCTGAGTCAGGCGATGTAGACAGTGGCAGAGAGGAAAGATAAAAAAACAAGAAGCTGTCAGATGAACGATACAGAAATGATACCAGGTTTCAGCTTGGGTTTGGAGAAGGGGTGTACCGAAGTGACAAAGTACAGTGTGTTGATTCAGACAGGGATCTGAAACCTAAAAAACATGTGTCAGAAAGAGCTTTTGATTGGTTTATTAAAGTAGAACCTTGACTCAGCTTTGAAATAGTTGAGGTTTGTTGAAGCTCCTTGGGGATTTGATTTATTTTCCCTTTCATGCAAATGTGTAGCCTGACTCTTCGACTTATTCTCGATAAAGTCCGGCACATGAAATTAGCAACCACAGTTTGCTTTAATTTATGTGCCATTTAGGTCAAGGTTTATCTGAAACAACAATAATAGACAGTCATGTAAAAAATAATAATAATAATAATAATATTCCTAAGCAGTCTCGTCTGCAAAACAAAAATTTAATCAGATTTGCTAAACCAACTACAGATTATTTAACACATTTCAAATACCATTTTCTTACTCTTTGTATCTTTTCTATCAATATGGTATAAGAGTATCCTATTTAAATCAATGTAACGAAAAACTAGGTTACCTAAAATGTGCAATGTAATGTATCACATTACAACTGCAACTTAATTTGTCATTTGCAATCAGTAACAGTTCACAATATGCAAGTGATTTACCCAACTCTGTCTATATCTATTGAATAGAAATGTATGCATCTCTCTTTCTCTCTCTCTCTCTCTCTCTCTCTCTCTCTCTCTCTCTCTCTCTCTCTCTCTCTCTCTCTCTCTATATATATATATATATATATATATATATATATATATATATATATATATATATATGTATATATACATACTATATATAGACAGACTGATAGATTTCAGCTGAATAGTATATCAGATTTAGCCATTTCAGCACATATTTTCCCTGTCCAGAAGAAAGTAGAGGCTGTTTATTCCTCCCTGAGATTTGGGAGCTGTGATTATCTGTTCTGCTCCTTTAATGAGCGAATGAAAGCTCAGATCGATACGTTTCCTCAAGCTATCTGACACCCTGTGCTACTTGGCTTCCAACAGACCAGTCCTGAGCTAGTGTTGACAGACAGCTCATTACTCCTGGATCTCTGAGGAAGGACCCTTCTTCAAGACAGATACAGAGAAATGTGGGGGATATATCTTGTTTTCTGTTTTCACTGGGTCCTCTTGATTGAGACCTCAGCGGGGATAAAGTGTTCCCCCGCAGGTCACAACAGAAATCAAACAACTTCTACATGATCAAGCAGCCTTTATAGAGGAAACAATCCTGATTAATTGCTTTATAAAGCTGCTGATGTCCCAAAATGACAAATAAGACTCATAAAAGCACCTTTCCCTCAAAAGATATCTCATAACCAATCATGATGAAGCAGTTTGGAGTAAATGCGAAACTGAATTAAATTTGATAGATACTATGGAGGGTAAGGTTTTTATGATATGTGGCAATGGAAAAGGAAAATACACAAGTTGAACTTCGAATGCAATGGTCAAACATGTCTGTTAAGAGCATGTTTACATAGGGAAAAAAACAATGGAAAAGCAGTGCAGTAGAATGCAAACACCCGTAAAGAACTACTGTATGTTCAATATTTGATGTTTGTATGATGGTGACATTTACTGTTAATAATAGTATACTACTGGGGTTATACTTTTAGTCATTTTGAATTGCCCTTGACTTTTTAAGCTGACCTCTTAAACTAAATGTCTGCATTTTGTCTAAGAAATATTTAGCATTTATATAATTTTATGTGAGGATGGTAGGATATGTTTAAGACGAGTTTGTACAATATTTGCATTCACATTCCATGCATATTTTCTGCAAAGTGAAAAAATGTGTACTTGTTTTACATTTACACCATGCTTATTTGTGTTTTTAAACTTGAATCATGTTGTAATTACATACTTGCCTTAAAGGTTGACTACTAAAAAATCTTGAACCGGCCAAACATTTAAAGAAAAAAAGATACGTTTTATTTTTTTTTCCATAAAACCCAGCCCTGTTTAACTTAATCTTTAAAAAACAGAAAACATTTATTTTATTTTATTATTTTTGATGCACAAAATAAAGTAAGTCATAAAGGTTTGAAACAATATAAAGGTGAGTAAAATTATGTCAGGATTTGTGTGAATACATTTGATATTTAAAAATGTGCCACATATAAATATTGAAATATTCTAAATAAAGAGATAAATACATAAAACACATGTGTTCTGTTCGATTACCATTTACTGCATTTAGTTTTACTGCAAAGCTGCAGGCCTCGTAAAACAGAATAAAGTAACAGGAGGACAGTTTGAATCCAAAACCATAGTCTGTATTCAAAATCCATGAGAGAGCTCCAAGCAAGCAATCTGGTATAGAGAGACAAATCATTTCTGTTTAATTAATTAGCATGTTAAATTTGGTGATTTAAATTCCACTTAAGTTCATTTTTGCTGGTACGTGGTCTAGAAAGAAAAACCTTTAAATATTATTTTAACTGTAGTATAGTGGCAGCCATATTGATACTTACTGCATTGAAATACTAGGCCTATTGGTGATAGAGAAAGTGATATAATTATGCAAATAAAAGCTACACTTGTTTGCTGACCTCAAAACATTCAAATAATGACATTAATAACCAGGGCCTGCTTTGAATTTATGCATCTATTATAATTATATTACTTGCATGCTTTTCCACACGGATACACCTAAATCGACATGACATGAAGTGTGCAACCAATTCCACTTTAATAGTTTGATAACACTGATAAATTAAAGATATTAGCATTTTATTTCATTCGGAATAATGTGCACTGATGAATGGTTCACAATAGGACCGATATGCAAGTAAGCATATAAAGTCAGTTCTGATTTTGTAGCAACTTTAAATTAAAACATGCAGGGTAGGAGGTCTGAATTTTGCCCATGCACTGATGAAATGTTTATATAGTTGATTTGGTTCTAGCTCCTTGATTGACCAAAATAATTATGCAAATCAGGTAACCACACAATCAGCAACTTAATATATGCACATTATAAAACTCTTCTCCATGAAGAACTGCTGCTGTGATCAACAGAACATTGTTTTGTGTGTAAAGCACTAAATTCACTAAAAATAATCTCTGAAAACAAGACGGTTGATGCATCTTGTTACACTAGGATACTGCAACATCCTCGTTATTCTTGAAGCTCAACACTGGACTTTTTTTTTTTACATAAAATACAGCTTTTTTTTTACTGTGGGATGTCTGCCGCGTGGCATTGGCAGGGCTTTTGTGTTGTATCTGTGCCAAGGTCTGGATAGACAATAAACATAAAAAAAGATCATAAGTACCTTTCGCTGACTGAAAAAAGCTCAAACAGATCTCCACTTGGCAGAAGCAGCCTCCATATGTTTGAATAAACCATCAGAGAAGGGTTTTGTACGGCTGGGGTCAGACGAAGAGACAAGGGATTTGCAGTACAAACTGTTCAAACGATGGCAACAAGTAGGCCTACTGTTGATTTAAAATAATACTAGATATATGATGCTACATCAAACACGTCTGAAGTGAACAGAAAAATCTCTCAAAACCTGCAGCAAGCCCAGTGTTGCCAAGTCCATGTTTTTTTCCCACAGAATTTGGCTACTTTTACACTGTTGCCATGGGATGTTTTACATGTCCGAGGATTGAAGCGAATCTAATAATGTGATATTTACCCTATTTTTCTGACTATAAGTCGCATCAGTCCAAAAATACGTCATGATGAGGAAAAAAACATACATAAGTCGCACCGGACTATAAGTAGCATTTATTTAGAACCAAGAACCAAGAGAAAACATTACCGTCTATAGCCGCGAGAGGGCGCTCTATGCTGCTTAGTGTAGACTACAAGAGCACTGAGTAGCGTTAGAGCGCCATCTGGCGGCTGTAGACGGTAATGTTTTCTATTGGTTCATTTATCCTGGTTCATTTCTCTCGGTTCATGTCAAATTAATTTTGATAAATAAGTCGCACCTGACTATAAATCGCAGGACCAGCCAAACTATGAAACAAAGGTGCGACTTATAGTCCGGAAAATACGGTAGCCCCTGGAATGCTACTTTTACCAGGGGAACCCCACAAAAAAAATATATATATTTTTTACCCCTGAGAACATGATTTATTTTTAACCAGGTGATCGCCCCGAAAAGCGATTGGGCTTTGCTGTGAAAACCTGCAACCCTTGACCAAGGCCGATTTCCCCCATAGAGACAAAAACCAGATGAGAAAAAAAATTAAAAAATTTGGTTCTCTTGCCTCTTTGCATTTTAACCAGTTGATAAGAAAAGTATTTTTAAAATTAGAAAAATATATAAATAATTTGTCATAAATAATTATTCACGGTATCTTTGAGTACCCCATGCCCACAATAACAATGTTGTGCATGTTTATTTTCATGATATATCCTATTACCAATTACAAGACATGCCTAGTTAAAAATTATGAAAATGGACAAAATCATTACAAAGTAGAGAAGTCACCCACTCACCAATTTCAAAATGTACTTATAAGAAACAAGTTGTTTTTTTTAAACAACCTTTCAGCAAAGGTAAATTAAAGCTGCACCTCCTTCAGTGTTTTCTCAGGATCTGACTAATGGTCCATAAAAGTGACTAATAATCTTTTAGTAGTAACAAATATGGTGTGCTATTATGCTTATTTTTTTAAGTAATTAAAAAAACGTTTAATAATGCATTAACTTACTGACTTATGACTTGATTTAAATAAAAAGTATGTGAATATATCAAACTAAAACTTGTTCACGAGAAACATGTAAATATCTGCATTTATTTATAATTGCATTAATTGGTACAGGGGACTCACACCATACAAGTCAACCACATGCAAATCTTTTCACACATTACTTGCTGATTTGCATATATTATTACATCATGATTCCAGTCTTATGCCCTGTTCATTTGCCTGAAGACTTCTTGGTAAACTAATTCTTTTCAGACCTCAAATGGTATGACTAACTTGTTTTTGTAGTTCTGGCAGCGCAAGTGAAGCGTGTCTTTCAATTACATTTGCAGGCTGGGAAATTACAAGTGCCAGTTCTAATCAATGCCAAATACTGCCCATTTAAAAACGTCCTGTTCCTCTCGTCGCCTACCACTTTGTCACCTTCAAAATTAATAAGATGTTATTTCAAGTGCAAAAGATGAGTGCCTGTAGTTTAGGGCCAAAAAAATGCTACAAACACATTCATATTAAGATTGCTTGCATAATTGCTGCACAGATATAACAGATACATCGGTCCATCACCACAGTGCTTCCATTTTAATTCAATGCAACATTCATTATAAATGATATCATATTAAAATATATAAATATCAAACTTAAAATACATCCATATAAAATATTAGCATTAAACTGTAAAATAAACTTCAGAAATTAGTGTTTGGTTTGTACTGATATTTCTACAATTTGGCTCTTTTTTAAATTAAAATAGTTTAGTAAACCATTTTAATCTCTGTATTATCATCTACTAATTAGTAACACAAAAGAAAATAATAATTATCTTGAATATTGATCAGTAGAGTATTCATTTTCTCCAAATTCCATCTCTCAAAACAGTAAGAGATGTTTCCCAGACATCTTTCTTAAAGTAATCAAAAGTAGATGTAGACAAGCGTTTGTTTCTTGAACAGAAATTTCCAATAAACAAAGCTTTGTGACTCACTTACCAAACTAAATAGGTACGACAACACATGCTTAGCTTCTGCTCCCCTGTTATGCTCATGCATACATAATATAGCTAATAAAAGACTGATTTAAAATGCAGATGAAACCTGGAAAATCACAGTTTATTTCACAGTGTCTTGCTTGTCATTTTCTCGACGCAGCACTGCAGGCAACTGGCTCTCAGTTAGGCAGATACGCTGAGTAATTGCCCCGCTCCTTTCCTAATTTATGTGGCTTTTTAAATCAGTTATCAGGTAATTACAATACCTCCTTATCAGCAAAATGGATTTCTACCCCATTAGCGCTCCAACAACTGCATGTATCTTAAGTGTGTCTTGGCAGAGACCATTTATAACATCACAACACCTGGTAAAACGAGTTTGGCTGCCTCATAAAGCCATTTTACATTAAAAACATCTTTTCATTCATTTTCCACAGGAGGAAGCCGAAGCGAATAAGCACACACACATGTTTATCTAAGATGTAATCTAATTGAGGGCACAAGGGCATACACTTCTTTTGTTTTTATATAAAGCTTATTAATTATAGTTGACCAACTCAAACTCAACACTTAAGAGAAAACTTTTTTATAAAGTTTATAATTACTAACGTTTTTCAACTGGTTTTTCTTCAAGACACAGATGGCGATCTATGTGACTATTTTATGAAAAAAAAAAAAAAAAAAAAAAAATATATATATATATATATATATATATATATATATATATATATATATATACACAAATAGGACTAAATATACATATATATATATATATATATATATATATATATATATATATATATATATATATATATATATATATATATATATATATATATATATATATATATATTTGTATTTTACATGTTTTTCCCTTACAATAAGTTGTCAGATATTATAGGAGCTGTTTATGAAACTGTATTCAAGGTGGGGAAAAAACAAGCCGGGTTTTACAATTTTTGTGGGAATATTTGGTCCTTTCAAAATAGACTCAAAACTCTTCAGAGATTCAGTTCGCCCTTTAAAACTCAGACACTGTAAAAACAATGCTGTTAAAAATATGAATCACTTTTCTTCCAAACTAACTGCATCAGAAGAACAGACAGAGAACATACCACACATAGCCGGATTTACCACAAGCAACATTTGTCATTACTGTTTCCTTAAAGCTTTCCAAACAAATCTTAACACTGAGCCAGCTACACTTGGAAGATCACTGCTCTGTTCCAAAACCCGCTGAGCTCCCTACAGAGGCAGCGTGTCAAGGCATCGCAGACAAAGCTGTTCCCGAAGGTAGGCATCTTAATTATACCTCCTAGATCCCTCACTTTGGCCAAGTTTTACACCAGGATTGCAAATATCCTTGGCAGTGAAACGTCAGAATGCAATGGAACAAGCTCTGTGAAACATGTTGATTATAAATAAAATTGCATATATTAAAAAAAAATGGTTACAGGAATGCTACTATTGTATAGTAATTTCACAAATAATTACAAAGAAACAGTAAGTAACACATTGATTAAACGTGAAATGTTTAAGGAAAAGTAAGATGTTATAGGCTTTTGTAACATACTCCAATAATTTTTGGTTTACCAAAAAAAAAATGTAATTAAGAGTCAAGTATTAGCATTTTTATAGTGCTGCTAAAGTGGGAATTTGCTCAGCTGAGTTTCCGTGACTTTTGGTTGCTACCTTATTAGGGAGCTGCCTATGTAGGCAATGAGGCATCTTACTAGATTTCTGAACGGAGCTCATGTTTATTCAGTCACTTTTTTAATGATTTAATCATTTGGATATTGTTCTTCATCTGTTAATATCCAGCCATGGTTTTGTTTTAACACAGTCGAGTGCAACATCAACACATAACTGGCAGGGGACGCCGGGGTCTGGGAGTTGAGTAGATTACCACCATATGAGATATAAAAAAAAACGCATTACAGAAGATCTAGGCATACCAAAGGGACCAATAAATGGTCCTGATCTCAACTGCCGTCTGCAATGAACTCTGAGAATTGCCTCAGAGATGCCGCCTCCGGCCCTCTGGAGGAGGAATTTTTGGCAGCACATACGTAACAAGCTTCATTGCAGAGCCACAAAGCGATCCCTAAAAAAGCCATGTTTTTTTTCCGCTTCTAGAATGCTGTCAGATGAAGTTTACATAATGACTTCTCTGTACTATAGGGTAGTGGCCAAGGCCTAATTACATTCAGGCCACTGAGTTTCTCCCACTTAACATACAACTCCCTAACAGCATCTGTTCTAAGTCTTTTTACATAGAAATAAGGTGCTAAAACTGCTTCAGTTCAGGGGTAACACACAGTAAGAACACAAGAGCACCATCTTGGCACATAAATGCCTTCAGAACAAACCACGCTACAGCCTTCTAAAATGTGTAAAAAAAATAAATAAATAAAAAGTTTTGAAATAACATTGGGCCTATTTAATGATTAGTGATGGACACTTTTAAAAAACTGCTTCAGGAAACTTTGAGGAATCTTAAATTTTAACTTGCATTATATTACGGAGCTGTTGAATGCTTGAATCTGATTGGCTGATGAACGTTCTGAGGTGTGCAATTATTTTCTGGGAAACGAACAGCGAACGTAGTTCCAGGCAGCTCTCCTGACCGCATTACAGTTCCATATCACTTCGCATAGTTAACTGTAATAATGGTCGATTTTATCAGTAAGCCTATATATAGTGTAGCAGCTTAAAGGCTACACATGACATTTCTCGCTAGTGAGGTAATAACAGCGCTGTTTAGAGACTCACAGAGGTAACGTTAGCCGAATTCACACAAGCTCTCTCTCTTTCTCTCTTTCTAATAACTTCATTAATAACTGCATCAGAATGCTATCATGGCTCAAGCCTCCATTACCAGCTTTAAAATGATGTTTTGGAAAAAGCAAAAGAGGCATTGGATGAGATGCGGAAGAAATCCTATTCACAATAGCGATTTAAGTAGAAAAACTGGACAAAGCCGTTGAATTATTAGAAAAATAATACAAACCCGAGGTGGTGATGCAACCACGATGCTAATAATTTTTCTAATAATTCAACGGCCTGTTGGTTATTATTCCTTAATTTGTACCACCTAGAAAAAAGTGCTACATAAGACTAAATATAGTGGGCAGCAACCCAAGTTCGAGTCCTGTGGCTTGTGGTGCTTTCCCAGCCTCATCTCTGTATTCACTGATATAACAAATTATAAATTCATGTAAAAACTTTGGCATAGCACATTAACATGATATTGAATATTTGGCGGGGTTTTCATTGCATTTACACTGCTTTAACCAGCAGATGTCCTCAGCGTGCAGTTTCAAGCTTTTCATAACAGTGAATCATTTTGCAAATCAATTGGTTCAATAGATTCAAAAAGCCTTGATTCTATCAATAATACTATTTATATACATTAGATCCAAGATAACCAATTAGGATACACAAGCAATTTCCCCCCTAGTTCAATATTTCTTAAGCGATTGTGTTAGGTGAATGACTGATTTTAAAATGTTTTTTATCACATATTTTCATCAAGGCTACATTTCTTAAAGAAATAAAATTAACTATTTTCTATGTAAATATATTTTAAAATGTAATTTATTCCTGTGATGGCAATGCTGAATTTTCAGTATCATTACTCCAGTTTTCAATTTCACATGATCCTTCAGAAATCATTCTAATATGCTAAGACTCCTTTTAGGGGTAAAAAAAAAAAAAAAGTTCATCATTTGGTTTCTTCGTTTTAACAATTTTGTGACTTTTATTAGTAGATTCTACCAGCTAAATAACTACTAGCTACTATGAAAGCAAAATTCCATGCTTCACCAATACAACATAACACAAAAACTCTTTTACATTCTACCATAACTGGACATTAATCACATACTGTACAATGCTTTCTCCTTTCTCATTTTCCTAAAAAAAACAACAACACTTAATTTGCTCACTTACACATTTATCCTCCCCCCAAACTCCCATGAAGATCATGCTAGGAATTGCCAGTTCAACTAAGTTCAACAAAAGTGACATTTTGTAAAATGGAGAGTACTGTAAGAGTACTGAAAACACTGAAATTAGGTTGCATAAAAAGCTGAAGAATTGCGTTGCACTGCCTCATTTTAAAGCAAAGCAACAAAAATATTTGTTTTTCAGTGCATGCACTCATTTTGGCGAATGTGCCCTGAGAAAAATTTATTTTGGATTATTTAAAGGCCACACAGTGGAAAAAAGGATAAATGTGAAAAAAGCTCGAGGTCAGGCTTATCCTTATTGTCTTTCTTCAGCCCGACTCCTCAGATGCCACTGTGACCCTGTGTGCTGTTCTGTAAATGGTGACTACAACAGTAGACAGCTTTGGTGTCCATCATATATTAGGTGCATACAGGCAGTTCTCTGCCTCAGGCTTAAGTTGGGCAAACGAGGCACGACTGGTCTGAAAAGGTGGTGTGTGGCAGCGACATTCGAGATCTGGCAGACACTAATGGAGCGAGCCAGCTGAGGCTGTGACAAGTGCACCGGCACCTGCGGCAATGACACGTCACATCACATCACCACGGGTGACTGACACGTCACCTTCACCAAATCCAGAGGACCTAGGTAGGAAAGAGACGAGCACAAATTCTGTGCGCGGCTCTGCAGAGCACAGACACGCAAACGCCTCTCTCCATTTCCCTCTTTTTGTATTTTTATCTCTCCATCTTGCTTCCTTTGACTTGTTGTCTCTCTTGCTGCAGAAACATTTCTGTGTGCAAGCGTACCATACTCAAAGTTTACAAAATGAATTTTTAGCATATGTACACATGCATTTAGTATTAACAGGATGAGTCATCTTGTTCACAGGTGCATAAACTAATTCACGTCCAGCTAAATGCTCTCTAAAATAAATTATAAATACCACCTGTCTTTGACTACAGCCAGTAGCAGATCGTAGCAGTAGCAGATGATGATGAAGAATCAATGCAAAAAAAAGTACACAACGAAGACACAAAGCTTAGTCTAAAATCTTTTGTAAATATGACATAAGACACTCTAATTAAAAGTAACGTTACCTCTTCCGTTCAGTAAAAGAGGCCATGAAGAGGCCGTTAATAATAAAAAGACTAACAGGCCATATGCCTAACATAAAATATTCAATTGAACGTGTCCATCAAAGCATTTTTAGCCAGGTGCAGATTTGGTTGCTATGATGTGGAATGTGATGTCTGATCCTCTACTGCCTACACCATTGAAGCCATTGAATTATTACGCCATCACACTATTTGCATTTACTGAAAAAACACACCAAATTTTTTCCTTCCCCTCGCTTGGGCCCCAAGTGCACATAGGCCCCTGGGCCTGCGATCATAATGCCTATTGGATAATTTGGCCCTGTAACGCAATGTAAATATAGTAAATATCCACACTGACTGCCACGCATGCTCCTCAAAACATTAGATTCAGCGCACAACCCACGCAATGAAGATAATTCCCCAAACAGCTGCAATTGCAGGTTTTCAAACAGAGATGGTGTCAAAGAGGCAAAACCTTTGGACTGCAGCTTTACCAGCGGCCTGTCGAACCTCTGGCTCCCCTCTGATGATCCCCAGCTTCGTGTTTCACGGTAAATGTCACGTTCCATTTTTCTTCAGCTATTACTGATGTCCATATGCCAAACGCTAACAGAGGCTTGCCTGCAGACAGCTGTGCAGGCTAAGCGACGCCTGCCAAACACACTGACAGGACTGTGGAAGGGGGGGCAAGCCACTCAAAGTTCAAATACAACTTTAAGCGGCAATATGAAACGTTAACAGACCACATAATGACCTCCAGTCCTGCTCTGTGATACATTCAGAAGACTTTCTCTTTATAATTCATATCGGTTATGCATATTTCATGAGGTTTGTAATGGGAATTGCATCCATACTTAATATTCTTTGACTAATCCCTGGGTGCAGAGGACCAGCATGCATTTTAGCATGGCACAGATGCGGTCTGCATTCTGGATGAAGTTTTGATTGAGTTTGCATGCCAAGAGCTGGAAATATGTTGCTGGTTGGACATATATGACTGTGCAGACTGCTAAAAAATGGAAACGGGAAGACTGTCGCAGTTTATACCATCCCTTATTTTCTTGGCACTTCCTTAGACTTTGGTACAATTTGCTGAGACGGTTTGAAGCATCTCTTGTGGCAAGGCTTCGAACTGCACCAGACATTCAGACAGCTGGAAGTGGCTGCTGTCCAGAAGAGCGGCAGAGATGCTAGTAACCTACACACCAGGTGTGACGGGGCTCGAGTGAGCGAGTGATTAATACAGACCTCTACTGTGACAGATTCCCCAGGAAATCTGTTCGACCCTGGTTTCCAAATCAAAGGTTATTTGTCTCTGTGAGTGGTCAAGGAGAGGAGTAAGCATGGGTGAAAACATATGTTACTCACTGTCTTGGATGAATTTTACTTTAACCAGTGGATTAGGAAATTCTGGAGGGGAAAACAGAGAAATAGTCAGAAAATAAGTGTGGCTTATCATTTTTTGGGGGTAGAAACTTACCATGATTGTGCCAGTATTTCCTTATAATATAAAAAGAATTTCAAAATCTATTAAAATCTTTTTTTTCTTAAAATTATGATAAAATAAAGAAAATAAGATAAGATACAATTGTATTATTAAAAAAATAAAAAAAATAAAGCTTTCACCCCAATTTTCAAACAAATTGCCAAAATAAAAATCTAAATTTTCAATACTGTAATTTAAAAAGCACAATCTTATATTAATTAGAAGTCTATCGTGTTAGTATTTGCTGTACTACATATAATTTCTGCTGATTAAAAAATAATAATAATACAATACTGTATTACAGAGAAGCTAATGAGAATATTAGGAATTACCAAAAAAAAAAAATATATATATAAAAAACATCTGTACACATCACAGTTCTGAGAATAAGATTATATAAGAGCAAAACAATAGTTTTATTTCATGTATTATGGTAATGAGAACCTGTTTGCTAATAATGCAAATAAACATTAAGTACATACTGGTAAATAAATAAGCACATAAAAACATAAGTAAGCAAATGAATAAATAAAAAGCTAGCTAGCAATGATCCTAAAAACATGCTTCCTTTTCACAATGAAAAGTTTAATTTCTTTTGCTTTTGTCTTTTGCTTTCAGGATGAAATATCACCTGGAAATGTTTTCGTGGGATTCTAGTCACTGTGATTCTGTTTAAAGATTAGCCACCACATAGTTTAAAGGTATCGATTGCGAGAGGCAACACCGTCTGCACGGGATGATATAAATTAGTGCATCTGGGCCTGAGCAGTGCAACAAATGTGTTTTTCACATGCAGGTTTTCCGTATGAAATGCAGCTTCAGTCATTTTGAAATAGTTACTGATGCAGACACAGGCTAATGAGCCTAAATGACCCATTCAACGACATCAATAACATTAAACACTTATTGCACAAAAAAGTCAATATCCTTTCTTTTGTGGTGCCTGAAATAAATGGCACAAAGTGTGCAAATGTTGATTTAAATAAAACAAGGTCTTGGTCATGCAGTGAGCTCTCTCGGTAACCAAGCAACCGGTGAAATACGTCTTTGAATTATAATAAGCTAAATTAGCAGTCCTACTTCCAGAGCTCTGTAGGGCAGCCATGCTGCTCACAGTGAGGGTTAATGTGATCCCACTGAGGGAACGTCTACAGCCTGCCTACAGGAGGAGCCCGACTCCATTTAAAACCCACACAGGAGTGTTTCAACCTGCGGCTAATAAGCAGTACGGGTTAAGGGACCTCTGTAATACCACCACAATCAAGTTCTCATTCCCCCGCTGCTAATCTTAGCTGCCCTTGTTATTCCTCTGTAATGAGGTGATCAGTTAGGAACACTTTCTGTTGTTTGTCTGCCATATAATCTGTTTACTGTTGTTCGGCTTACGAAAAAGTGCCCCCCTTCTGCTGACACTGGGAAAACTCCCGGCAGCCGCATGAAATCCCATAACACACTGGGGCTTTCAAGAGCCAACAAAGCCTAATGACTATTAAAGGCTAATCTGTGGGCATTGTTTTGGACACTGCCAGTGATTGTGGCTATTGGTTGTGCTGCCTTTGCAAATGGCATTTTAATACAAGCAGCTTGCTCCTTGTATTGTTTCTGATCGAAAAACTCTCTGGAAAAGCAATCCTATATTTTGCTCAGTTGTATACACATTAGAGGTACACATTATCCCACGAGACGAGACACAGGACTGGGTTCAGGAAAGCTAGACAAGACAAAATTTTTAGACTCAAAATATATATTTAATTAATTCAAAATTGTATATTGATTGATATTAATTGTATATATAGGGGAAAATAGTATTTTATTCAACTGAAAAAAAAATGCAAAAAAAAAATGTAGGTGCATTTTGTAATCGACTTGTACTTTGTGAAACTAAACTTCTATTTAAATTAATTATATGCAGCTATAAACATGTAAATTAGAGCTGCACGATTTCGGATATATTGAGAATCATGTTTTTATATATATATAAATTGGAGATCACGATTCTCTTAAGATTTTGAAGAAAAAAAGATTAGAAAACTGAAAAAACGTGCTCCTCACGCTCCACTGATGCTCACAGTGTGAAAATGATTGAGATTGCGATCTTTAATCCCCCCCCCCCCCATTATCTTATTTACTTTATTAAGAATATATGTTGTGGAGATCATACACATATACAAAAATATCTTCTTTTGTGTTCTGCCAAAAAAAAAAAAAAAAAAAAAAGTCATTCAGGTCTGGAGTGACATGAGTGAGTAATGACAAAATTTTTATTTATCGGTTTACTATTGTATTAAGTTGCTTAAGTTGACATCCTATAAGACAAAAGTCCTCTTAAAATGCCACACAAAAACTTCAGCACTAACGAGTGGGAATTAACTACATTTCAAAGGGATAGTTCACCCAAAAGTGAAAATTGTAGCATGAATTACTCACCCTCATGTTGTTCCAATCCCATAAGACCTTTTGTTCTTTCTTTGTGCACAAAATGTATTCTTCTGGTTGTTGAACGTAGTTGCACTGCAGTCTATGCAGGGTCAAAAAGTTTAAAATATCTAAGTTTGTATTCTGAAGATGAACAAAGGTCTTAGGGGTTTGGAACGACATGAGGGTGAGTAATTCAAGATAGAATTTTCATTTTTGGGTGAACTATCCCTTTAAGTAGAGAAACGGGCTCATCCTAACATCAAAAGTCTACACATAAATAAACATGACAATAAAACCAACAACTGGAAATAAAACTAGCCAACGGTCAAACGCTGCAAGCATAATTATCCATGCCCCAGTGCATGCTTGGAGGAAGGCAAATTGGTCTGCTGATTTTACAGCAAATAAATTGTAATAGATATTATTTACTCAATCTAAACATGAATTCTTCAGTGTTGAAATTCATACTGCTCATGTTTCTTGAAGTGGAACATGAGCTGGATTTTGTATTGTGATTTGATCACGATTTTATTTACCAATTATCTAAGATCTGCATTGTTGGATGACATCTGGAGATACGTGAGGTGAACACTATAATGAATGTTATCAGGAAAAGCACATCTTGACTCAGGGGATCCTTCTTTCACAGACCAACAAAAAAGACAACTCATTCCTTATCTCTTGTAAAACTATCACCAATTCACTTCCTTTCCCATGCAGAAAAAAAAACCTACAGCTGTATTTATTTATTTTGGACTACTGCTTGCAAAGAAGGACATAACCGTAGCCCTGAAAGAAGCAGCTTTACAGGAAATGTGATCCTTGGTGAGAATGAACAGTCAATAAGCTTCGAAGGAAGTTTATTTGATGTGGAGCCAAAGAAAGAAATGGTCTGGCTCTGGCACAGAGATGAACAAGATTGACAACAAATACTCATGACTCATGACAGGCATCACTTTTTGTTTTTAATCTTCTACTGTAGAATGTGCTGTGATCTGTATTGTGTGATGGCATATTTATGATACTTCACCTAAAAATTTAATTTTTGTAAATTAGATTATCAGAAAAAACTTGGGAGAAATTTAGCATTACATCACTTGCTCAACAGTGGATCCTCTGCAGTGAATGGGTGCCGTCAGTATGAGAGTTTAAACAACTGATAAAAACATCACAACAATCCAGAAGTAACGTGTTGTTTTTCTTAAAACTGTTGCCTTTGACCATAATATAAGTCCTCTACCCATTGTATAGCTTCCTCCAGTAAAAAAGTAATCTTGTCTGAATCAGGAGAGACATATGAACAGATCAAGCACAAGTCCTAAACAAACATGTCATTGTATTTTGATGTAAAAGGACAACAGGGGATTGGCTTTTTCACTAAAGGAACTTACAAGACAGTACCGATGGTATATTTATGGATATTTATGGGTTACTGTTTTTATCAGCACTATGGGCTCTCATTCTGACGGTACCCATTTACTGCAGAGGATACGGCAGTGAGCAAGTGATTTAATTTCTCCAAAGCTGTTCTGATGAAGAAAAAAACTTTCAGCCAACTTTTATCTTTAGGTGAAATATTCCTTTAATAATCTGCCATTTTGGAACAGGTTTTAGTTCTAAGATTCCTTAAAACGCTGCTACAGTGGCGGCTCACAAGGTTTGGGAAACAGAGCTTATTAATTATGAAATAAGGAGTCAACCATAGAGGTTGTATAGTCTACTGAAAAACATTTCTCACTCTTACAGTCAAAAGCTGTACTGACACAAGGTCAGCCAACTGTGCATTTCTAATTGAAGCGCTTTGCCACCAATACCTGCAATTTTACAAGAAAATTTCTGAATCGGATCCATGTGCCACTAGACATCCACAGCTGTGATAAAACGGTGTGCATAAATCCATCCGATTGAAAGGACATAAATGGATGACTAAAGTGCAAATCAGCAGAGATCAATTAGAAGCTGCTCGCTGTCATAAAAATCAACCTTGTTGTGAGTGACCAATTTGTTTGCACACTGACATTTGATTTTCATTCATTTTGTCAGGTCGCACAGTGTCAAAGAACCACGAAGGTTGCCATTTTAAAAAGCAATTCCATGAAAAATTATAGTCTAATTTTGAATCGTTTTCCTACCTCCTGAGTCAGAAAATGACCAACGGATAAACAGAAATAACATGCTGAAAAACTGTTTGGGAAAACTGAAATAGCATTGTGAATTGTGAGAATAAACAAAATTTCATACACCAAATTCAAATGTGTGACAAAACACTCAAGTCTTATAAAATGTGGTAATATTTAATCAAAATATCAAAATGTATTTAAGCTTTAATGTTATTTAATGTAAAAATAAAAATGTAAAAATAATAAACATGACAAGCATTTAATGGAGTATAGCTTATAATATATTATAGTATAGCTTCTACGAGCAGTATAGCCAGGGCCATAGATGGCGTGAAAGGTGGTGATGATTATAGGGGCCCATGGCTGAGGGGAGGCCCCAAGGAGATCTAAACCGACTGGCTGAGGCCAGCCTAAAAAGCTCTCAGGGCAGTTGATGGGCCATGTCTATGTATCAAGCTTATCATTTGCACATGTTTTTAAGCCTTGCCTATTTAAACTTTCAAAACAATCAAATTATTATTATTATTTTTTTTTACTAGTGGTTGCAGGACACTAAAGTTCATTTATGTAAGTGAATATAGCAAAATAAAGTAAATTGTCACATATTATACCCTGAAATTCTTGATACATTGAACTACAAGTAAAATGTATAAACAAATTTGGACCAAAACTTATTCAGACACTTTTACCTGACCATTTTTGCTTAAGTGTTTTTTCTTTAATTGTTAATACCAAATTTTTACACCACAGACTGAACAAAATCAAACATTGCTTGGCAATTGGTCAACAACAAAATATTGATAGTTGTGTAAATATTGTCATACTAACAGTTATCAAAATTTTTAGTTGATCATTACATAATTTTCTATAAAGGTTATCTGACATTATCAAGATGAATTTGTTCTGACACAGTTTAACTCTGAGCTCATGTCATATTTTATTAACATTTTCTAATTTATAGCAAATAAACATTGATAATGTGAGAAGTGTTGAAGATGTCTGAATAAATTTTGGTTTGACTGTATATTTAATTTTTACAGTGAAGAATATGCAGTGCTATTTTACCTTTAATGGACAGCTACAAACTTGAAAAAACTAATAGTACAAATAAATAAACAGAACGAAGATACAAATGAAACAATTTCAAACAGGGCCCACTGGTACAAACTGCACTAGGGTCCCACAAACCCCAGCCACTGCCCTGAGTATAGCTTCTGAAGACCACACCACCTCGCAATTACAAGGATTTGCTCATGAATATTAATTAAGTGACGCAACGTTCGCTTAAAAGGAAGAGTTGCTTATATTGTAAAGGTGTGGTACATTAACAAATATTTAGAAATCAATATTGTTCAATTTATTGTTCAAATATTCATATCGGGTGCACATACGTTTATGTGCAACAATTATTAAATGGAGTCTGAAAGAATGCAACAAACACATAATTCTCGGAGAGGGTTGTGAAATATTCTTAACTTGAAACTCTAAGCACCATGAACTTCCGTCGCGCACTTTCTGTCATGTAAAACAACGAAAATCAGCCAATCGCATTTCAAATGATAGTTGCTTATAGTGTCTTACATTATAAAATTGTTGTTATGATCGTTCACTTTAAATCCATATTCAACTGCCAATGCCCAAACTAGTGCAAACCAAAGACTATATAAAAAAAAAAGATAAAAAAGGACTTTGCGCAAACGAACTAACTGTTAGTTAGTGGAAGATGACTACGATATCACTTAACCGCTTCATCAACCAGCGCCCTCTGTTGACCAACAGAAACAACACATACTTTTATATAAAAATACAGATTTTTATTATTTATTTAATTCATTCATTCATTTATTTATTTTTTACTTTGAAGTATATTCTCAAGTAGTCTCCTAAAAACAATGTTTTGGTCTTAAACAGAAGTTTGAGAATAAATTATTTTAAATAAAACATAAAAAGTCAGTTAAAGCCACTTTGAAACATACACATTGTGGCCTACTGTTTCTCTTTTTCGTTGATGTCAGCTTTGGCTGGACTTTATGAATCTTTCCCTTTCTGAGCTCAGTAGTTACAGTGAAGACTTTAATCTGATAGAGATTGGACTCTCCAGCCAAAGTCATTTTGTTGTTCTCATGGAGAAGTTTAGTTGGCTGTGCACTGGGTCTGTGGCCACACTGTCCAAACAGACAGCTTGTGCTTGACTGCCTGATTCAATCCTGTATTTACATAACAAAACATTACAGATTTATTGAAGAATATCCAAGAATTCCAACTTTGGGGTTGTGACCTGAAAAATTCTAAGAACTGTATTCATTAAAAATGTAGAACTGTAGGTGTAAATATGCAGCTATAAATAAGTGAAATGTGATGGCACACTGAAAGGATCACATCCTTGAAATTTTGGTTTGCATAGGGGAATTAAGCTATATTATCCCATTGAGACAAAAGTGTCACCCAGTGCTTTAAAAGTGCTGGTATTTCTCTAACACTTATTTGTATCACAGGTCTCCCGGCAATCCAGTCAAGACACACCCCTCAATTGTCTGGTCCACCCCTTTAACATGCTATATGTGGAGGCAGGCCTGCAAAGCTGTTTAAATCAACACCAAAAAGCGATCTATATGCATGTAACAGTGGAGAAGAGATGCAGGGTGCCCAAATGATTTCTTATAGGTCTTGTTAAAAAGTCAGTAACAATAAAATTGACTAAATAGTAAAATAGTAAATGCGTTGTAATTCTTTACAACATCCTTTGCAAGTGGAAAATTGGCTGGGTGCTCCGTTAAAGGGTTAAATACAAATCAGGAAGTAATTTGGAGCTGTTGCACAAAGAAAGATTTGTGGGAACCTGTTGTCCTTTGGAGAAAATATGACGCGTGAGATTAATGCAATTAAATTTAAAGGGGCTTGTTTTTTTTGGGGGGGGGGGGGGGATCACAAGTATATTTATCTGTAGAGGTCGATCATGAATACAGCATATCTGATTAAATATTAATTATTTGATACATAATAATTAATCAGTACATAAAAATATATAAGATATTATTTTTTTAAATACAAAATAAATGCAATATTACATTTGGAGTTTTTTACAATGCCTGGCAAAACTGAATATATTGTGTTTCCTCATGTAAATCGATAATCCATTTATAATAATTTCTTGTTTATCTGCTTTCCATCAACATACATTTTCTATTCTATGGCTTCAGAAAACATGTATTGACTACTTTCATGGTACTTTTAAGGTTATTTGTGCACTTTGAAGCTTGAAAGCTTCAGTCGTCATTAATTGTAACTGCATGGAAAAGAGCAAGTTTTCCTCCTGTGTTCTACAGAAGAATAAAAAATGGAACAAAACGTAACTGATAGAAAAGTAAGTGATAGATTTAAGGAGTATGTATGAGAAAGAGAGGAGCTGTATTTAACAGCCAACTTGAACCAAGCCTTTAAAACCATCTCACTGCTTAATTTTCTAAGATATAGAGCTTATTAGGATAATTATGCTACAGCAAAAAGTAGTTTTGGTCCTGATTATCCAACTGTAATTTAGAAATGACATTTTAATAACAGCAGTTCATGGTAAATTTACCAGAACTGTTATCATCTTGATGTTTTCAGGAACACCAGAGGCTTTAATCTCCGTGTATACAGCACCATCAAGTGGTCATATTTAAAACATATTGTGCTCTTGAAGCAGATTTCTTGTGCAAGGCACTGGGCACAGTTTGTCAGAGGTGTTCTCAGCTGCACAGTAAAGCTATTTATTTGGTGTTGCACAGCCTTGTTAAGTTGGACAACATCATGGCCATTGCAGGAGGAATAAAGTTCAATTAAGGTCAATGTTACTGCTCACACAGGTCTTGCCAAAGAGACCTAACAACTGCCAAACACTTATAAAGCTGCCAGTGACAATCAACTCAAGAATGAGACCATAGAAGATGGAGACACTTGGCCCGAGGCAAGAAAGAAAGAAGGAACAGAGTGAATGTTCTGTCAATTTTGAAAAAAGAACATTTTGAAAGGAACACATTTAAAATAATACTAAATAGCAAAACATACATTTAAATAACTACAGGATGTTACATAAAAAAATAGAGACAGATAGAAGATTCTGATGCACAGTTCATATATTTTCAGTTTTGTGTTTGTGGGAACATTAAATGTTGCATCCAAAGTTATAAAACAAATGGTTCAGTGCATATTGCAGGAGATTGACTCGACACCTAAATGTGTGAAAGGAGTCCGTTCATATGCAGCTGACAAAGCACTTTTACTTTATATGAAGTGCTGTTCAAGTCACCAGACAACTCTGTCTTTATCTGCATATCTACATTGCATATTGAAAGTGATATTTTAAATGTTTACAATATTTATGAGTACAAATTATAAAGAACCATTATTTACAAAATAATACATCTATTTATTTTCATCAAACAACTATATTTACAGTCTAGTTTGTCAAAAACATAAACCATTGTAATTCACACAATGATGTCATAATACTGTACGTCAATCTGCATATGATAAATTATCTATTGTACATGAAGTCTTCTGTCTTTTCTCTGTACAGCACGCCAGTATAAATCATTCACTGACTCTGTCGTCGTGTCTTTGGAGCTCAGGTAGCCAAGGATGGAGTTTCCAGCCCAGAGACTGACCCCTACTAGACCCAAACAGAGATGTGGGATTTTCCATGCCGATGTGGTGAGCTGGGTGTGGATCATGAAGATGACAACCGCCGAAGTTCCCTAAATGAGTACAGATTCATACAAGCTTAACCCTTTTGTTGTGCTGAGGTTTATTTGTCCCACACTTTTTCAAAATGCCTGAAATATTGGTTAAACTACCCATTTCCTCTTGAACTTGTGAGAATACTTTTCATTTAAGGTCGTGAATGTGCATGCAAAGTTTTAACAAATATAAGTGTTTTGGAAAGGCTGGACAAATGTTACAACATTTGAGCCCCATTGGTAAAAAACACAAACTCAAAATATGACGCAAACCTGCAAGAATTTTTAATAAAACAAATGTGTCTAATCCCATTTTATTAACTAATGTCTTTGTTGCTGACCTTTGATGATCCAGTTCAACCATTAAAATAAGATAAAATGACTTTAGATGAGTATTCAAAATAGTGAATTGTGCTTCATTTTCTTCCTTTTTTTTTTATTGCCAAAGAGTGTTGAACCTTCTTCTCCTGTGTTATACTATACAGACATTAATTTACTTTTCCTTCTGCCTGAGGTTTATTCATAACACTTTTTGGTTTGACTTTATATTTGCTATAAATATAACTTATTATATTAAAAACAAATCAAGCATGCTCATATTTAAAACGTAACGCAAAAGTAACGTAATGCATTACTTTCCATAAAAAGTAACTAAGTAACATAATTATAAAGCAATATTGTAATGCATTACTTTTAAAAGTAACTTTCCCCAAGAATGGAGTGTTGTAGCACTGAGGAAGGTGTGAGAAACCATTTTTTTTTTGAGAAACCAATGGAAGTCATTTTGACCCCCAAGAAGTTGTACCCAGTTTTTGAACACAAAATGATTGTTAATCATATGTAATCATGTTGGAGCTAAATCAGTGTTAAATAGTTGTAATATGATCTGCTGACATGACATACCACAGCCCGGCTGCTGAAGACAGATACCTCATTGGTTCCCATTTGTTTCTGTGTGGTAAAAGAAGCAAAGCTGTCTCCAACCATCATGGCTCCAAATGCCCGAGTGAGATAAAGATTATCCTCAGATCCATTCATCTACAATGGATGAATACACAATGCAATTGATGGGCAATGCCACCTAGAAGCATTTTAGCCAACATGACCACTTTTACTATAATTGATATATTTTTGTCAAATATAGTCCAAGTTTTTACAACAGTTGCGATTAAGTTAATTTTTTACCTGTGACCCAAGAAGCCATCCTGGAAAAACCAACCACATGAGGCCAAAAATGCAGTTGGCAAAAAAATCCATTTGAAAGAAAAACCTCTGGGGCTTAGTGAGCAGCAGTTCAGATCGTTTCAAAGAGCCTTTCAACTGATTGTGATCCAAGATCAAAAGAATCAAACTGCTGAGAAGAAAGAACAAGAACACCGCCACATCCACCATGGGAAGCTGGAGAGAAAAAGTCAAGATTTTTGGATTTAACCGGCATGTAACAGACATCTGATGTTTTATGGCATAACAGCAGAGAGCACTGCATTTTACATTTATGTTTAGATGATTACTATACCAAAATGACTTAATATATTAAAATGCACACATCATGTTACAGTACACACATGTCTGGAGTCTGTTCCTTGAATATGTGCCTCTCTGCAGACTCCCAACAGTGACAGGAAGGCCTGTATAGAAAGACATTTAAAACCATTCATTTCATTTATATTTAAAAATGTAAACAAAAGGTCACAATAAATATCAAACTGGTGCAATAATGCAACACTTAAATATGTACACTTCAAACGTTTTGTATTGTTTTCAAAAGTAGTCTCCTATGCTTATGAAACTTGCATTTATTTGATTAAAACAGTAATATTGAGAAATATTATTGCATTTAAAATAACTTTACTGTTATAATATATTTTTAATGTAATATATTCCTGTCAAGCAAAGGTGAATTTTAAGCAGTCATTACCCTGTTACTCTTCAGTGTCACATGATCCTTCAGAAATCACTTTTGATTAATTTAATGCATCCTTGATAAATAAAAGTATTAATTATTTTTATATAAAAACAATATACCCTACTAACCCCAGTCTTAAATTCATTTAAAATACATTTTTTAATCATTTTCAAAGTTTTAAAATTCCTTGCTTTATCTTTGTGATAGTTTTTGTTTATCATTATTTTACATACTTTTATGTAAAGCACTTTGAATTACCATTGTGTAAGAAATGTGCTATATAAATAAACTTGCCTTGAGTAACTGTAAGGAGTAAAGTCCCAACTTTAAAAATACATTTGTTGCTGTGTAATCTAGCCTGATATAGCTGTTAACTGAGCCAAATTAAATAATATTTTAATTCGAATATAACCATGTGAAGTACATTGTAGATCACCTGACAAACGGGATGAACTATTAGATTACCTAGAAACTATATTTTTCCTAAAGTTTCAAGATAATATATTCAGGCATATGATATGTGTGTGTATTTGCATTGCACTTACAACAAGCCTCGAGACGCAATGAGCAGACAGAGAAAGTGGATGTTTATTGCTTTTGAAGAAAATGAACTTAATATTACTGGCAACCCACACACACACGAGTGAGCGCGTTACTTCAAACTGCGCGCTTGCGTCACTGACGCTTTCCCCCTGCAACACAAAAGCGTTACAAAAGTATTATCACACTAACAATAATTTACGCCAAGATGCCCAATAATTACTACGGTTATGTCTACTACAAAAACATATATAATAAACATTTTAAAATAACAGACAATATGAACTTCTTAGCAGCTCCGTCTCGATTTGGAGATGGAACGCGTCGCGTTTTACAATGCGTCTCTCGAGACCCATCCGTTCTGTTCCATTCAGACCCCAAGTAATATTTTAAGTTTTCAAACAAAACTATTTTTTTCGTTTTCGCTTATTTACATTTACAAACAACACATTATATTATCCCATGATTTTACACACGTAAAGACCCACCTTTAAGGAAAAAGCCAAACTGGAACACATCCTATACGCCATGCTGAGCAGTAGTCCAGCCACAAGTTCGGCTGAAATTACTTGACTTCCAATTACTTTCTCCCTGTTCGTTTTCATGGTTGGTTCACAGTTCGAGTTGGCGGTTAAATCAATGTTTTCAGTGCGGCAAGGAACTGCATGTGTAGCCCCCCGGCTTCTAAAGTCCTCATACGTAACGTGCCCTTACACAACCTAATTATGAAACTCACTGGAGGGGTTCCTCAGTGCTGTTGAGTAACCCGCTGCTGCTGATGGCAACTTCATGTTCTTCTGGCTGCAGCCACTTTCTACTGAGTGTTACGTAAAAATCAACGGGACCCAATCCGTTGAGTTCGTGAAGACAGGACATCAGCAAACAGCGCAATAGTGATTTTCATGAGGTTTTAAACGTGTGTAGGGCTTTTAAAAATATGTTATTAGACTTTTAAATCATAATTTATTTTAAATCAACATTTATTTTATTTATATTCACAACGTAAGTTTCACAATTAATTAAAATGTTCACTCACACCGCATGAAGAAACAATTTATTTATTTATTCATAAATAAAACATTAAGACATTCACTATATGGATAAATAAATTATATATACCCTTGTTAATATACATATTCATGTAATGTTTGGTAATGTAAGAAATAACATCCTTATAGCCTAAAGCTCATATATAATGTCTTATGCACGTTGTTATATATTAACATTTTTGGGAACCCTTCACTAAATGGAAACCAATAAATCAGCTTAAAGCCAAACATTTATCACATGATTTTTCATAAAAGGCTTTTTGTGCATGTAAGCAACTTAACACTTGGATAAGAGCCATTGAGATATTGAGGTCAAACTTTTTTATTATTTCCCAACAAATAATAGTTAATAACTTGTATTTCTTATATTTTCTTATATATATAAAAATTAAAATGTAACAATATATTAAAAATATTATATTGCCTGTGCCTAAATCGTGTTGACTGACAGGAAGCACTGCGCCATCATACTATATGAATCTTATCAAACCTGTTTATGAAATGAAACATTGTTCTCTTTCAAACTGAAACGTTTTGTTTGAATAATATGCTTACTGATAAGAAAGCAAATGCAATTAATTGGTAAGGAGGTTGGATAATAATTTCATGTTTTGAAAAAAAAAACTGTAAATATAAATAATAGATAATTATTTTAGCTATAACATTAAGTACAAGTGATAAACAGTTAATGATCAAAAATCTTTATGTATGTATCAGCACATGACAAAGGCCAGAATTTATTTAGCTGAAGTCTTGCTCAATTCTAAATGGTCCACACCCATAGGAACTTCTCTGTGTCATTGTACTTTTGTTCCTGGACAAACACATTTTGTGCAATATAGGTTTAGTTTGGTTATGGTCACACTGATGAAAACAATGCGGAACAGTGAAAGAGAAGTGAAGTGTCCAGTCACATGTTCATATAACTGAGAGAATGACTGAGAACTTATATATTCAGTATATACATACAAACATTTATTCATATACTTTACATGACTGTGCACTCATATACAGTAGTACATCCTTATAATAAATGTACATTGAACGTATTTTACATATTAATGTATTTAATTACATCAGAGTAACATTCATAAAGCCATTATGTAGCTCATATATCTAAATATACATGAAATGTGTATTATTTAGCATCACCCAGTCCTTTTATCTCATCACATTCACATCTTGAGTAAGACATAATTTCTTTTGTTGTGGCTCTGTAGATTAAATAGTGCCACAGCATTGCCGCTAAGTCCAAAATGGACATTTCAAGAATCAATAATGGTGAAGGTTCGGCCAGTCCTGAAAAAGTTCTCTATCTCCTCCAGAGTCCGACCTTTAGTTTCTGGCACACATTTAGCAGTGAAAATTATATTCACTACAGAGATGACAGAGAAGAACAGGAAAGGTGCAAAGAGTCCATAGGCCACCTATATGAAAAGATATATGTTATCAAGTTTGCGTTTTATAGCCATACTTGGGAAAAGCTTGCACAACTGTGTATATGAAAAATAATAGAAAATGAAATCATCAGAAAGAAAAAAATATCTGAAGAAACATAATAATGTATAGCATGAGTATTCTCAAGAGAAGCTTGTATTATCTTTCAGTGATCATGTATTATGTGCTATTAGGTAAGTGAAAGATAGGTGTTTTTCCAATTCCTGTTTCTATCTGCGTTAAAAAGAACATTAGCTCACCACCACATGCATGAAGAGTTGTGTCAGAACAAAGGCTGTGATCCAGCTAACACCAACGCACAAACCCGATGCTACACCACGTGCTCCCAAAGGTAGAATCTCTGACATTAGCAGCCATGTGATTGGACCCCAACCCATAGCATAACCTGCATGGGAGATTTCAGTGATGTTATGTTATTTTACAAGAGGAAATAAAACTAGAACTGTTTCTAAAAGTGATGTAATCCACTCCTGTTGCCAAAATGATTGTTTCTCTATTTAAAAAAAAATAATTATGTGTCACTTTATTCATTCTAACTGAAGTGTTGTAATAATCAACAGGTTCCTTATTTGTCATTTATGAGATCCACAAAAACATTTTACAGTAAGTCAAAGTGAAACTCACCAAATATGATGACCATAGAGCTTATTAGAGGAATTAGAGTTATTGGATCGAACGCAGGGCCTGTTAAGCCTCCATAAGTGTTCTTCAAGCCCTCAGTTACAGTAAGATTGACATGGCTGCACGGTGCTTTGTGAGTGTACATAGTCATTGAAAGCGTGGCTAGAAACATCAAAAATCCTGAAGGAATAAAAGATGACTGTGTTTTAGATATTTTTTTCCAAGCAATTACATTTACCAAATATAATACTTTTATTGTTAATTCTACACAAACCTGAGGTGAACAGTAGAGCTTTTCGACCTGCTTTGTCCATCAAACTGGCTGCGATAGCAACAGACATCAATCTTACAGCTCCCACTAATGCTGCGTCATATTTCGGTTCCTGAATGGCAATGAAAAAATATAATTGTTTAGATGGATAAATGTGCTTTCAGGTATTTCACAGTGTGAGTGAATGAATCTTTGAGACATACCAGTGATATAGCTGTCAACTGGAAGATGGGCTCCAGATATACCAGAATTGGGGTTATACCAGTCATCTGCTGCAGGAATCTCATGACAACTGATATCAGTATTGGTTTATAGTATGAAGGTGTTTTAAGATCACTCCATTGAACGCCCTGTTGGAGATAACATTCAAGTCATATTCTATATATTCTATTTTTAGATAATGCATATTTAAATTTTTATTTGATTCCAAGTAATATTTGGCAGCCCCCTGCAATACTGCAGCAAACTACCAACATCTTTGAAATAGGATATAAGTCTTGCTATATTAATATGCAACAAAAAATCTGATTTAAAAATCTTTGAAATACAATTGATCTTATTTTCTCTTATTGAATTCTATCTGCAAGACCTTTTAATGCTATGGCAAACCACCCTGATAACATGATGTAATCCTTTTACCTGAGAATTGATACTGCGCTCAATCTTACTGAACTCGGTCATGTAATCAGAATCGGGGCCTCTGAGCCATTTTAGCGATTTAACTGCTCTTTCTCTGTTTCCCTTCATGATGTGGTAACGTGGGGAAGTCGGCATGAAGCAAAGCAAAATCATCATGATAACGACAGGGATCTCTCCGGCCACAGCCAGCCACCTCCACGGCAAAACCAAGCCTGGAGAGAGAAGATAAAATACCATAATTCTAAAGGACATATAGGAAAATGTATCTGAAAAATGCTTGGAAATTCTTGAATGTGTTGGAGAAAGTGTGTTTCATCATACACCCAAAACAACCTGAGAAATATTAGCTCTCTCACCAAAAGCGTAAAGTGCCAGACTTCCAAAGACAGCTGTGATCTGAGGACATGAACCCAGCGCACCCCTCACAGACGGGTGTGAAATCTCTGACACATACACCTGTGTGAAAAGATATCAGCTGATGTTAATGAGATCCATTAGGCACAAAACTGCAAGCGCTAATGTATCATGATGTTTCTTTAATCAAAATCCCATATGTTACAATTAAATTCTTATATCTAGACTATATCTGACAACACGTCACACAAACATGCAGTCAGTAAGGGAATCAGGTCTCATGGATTCAGCTAATGACATTTACATTTATTTATTTATCCAAAGCAACTTACAATTTAGATTGATTTAAACAAACTAAATTTCTCAGAAAACAAAACTTACTTTCTTCATTTTAAATCTTGTCAATGTAAATTCATTTAAGGATGTTTATATATATTTATATAAGAAAGAAAGAGAAAAATACTGCAGAAAGAGAAACATTTTAAGCAATGCAATCAACATTTAATGACATGGTTTTATCAATTTAATACTTTCTGCTTTGATTTAAGACCCTAATTAAAACCTGCAATAATAACTCACACATTTAATTCTCTGGGAGTCGAATGATTCATTCAGTTCTCATTTGTTCATAAATTGAATATTTTAAAATAAAATGTTAAATAAAATTGTTCTTGCATGCTGCCAACAGACATGCTTATTGACAATATTATCATTAATAAATGCCTTCCAGCATTTTATCTCATAAGATTCAAAATCAGACTGAAAACTCACTAAAAATATTACTTTTTGCAGTGGCACTGTAGAATTAATATTGATATCTTTATAAACAAGATGGACTGACAGAAAACTTACAGGAATAGATCCAGCAGTGATACCACCAGCGATGCCAGTCAGAAATCGGCCCCATAATAACATCCAAAAGTTTTGTGCGGCCCCCATCACAAGGAGACCTACAACAGATGGTACTCCTGACAACATGATGTTTATTTTTCTCCCAACTCTGTCATTCAGAAACATGGCACTAACACCCCCTAAGGCAGCTCCAAGGGTAAAAATGGACTAATAAACAAAAGAGAAGCTAGTTATAAATATGTACTTTTACTGTATGTAAAAATCATATCTTATATATTATTACATTAATGATCTTACACCAAACCATGATATCTGATGGGTGTCCATTTGTAGACGAGGGTCATCACCCTTTTGAAGCTGGGGGATGACAGGCGAGGGGAACACCAAGGCAAACCCAAAATTGAAATTGCCCAGAACAGCTGAAAACACCGCAAGGAAGAGCTTTCCATTTCTAGAAAGTATAAACAGTCGAATGAATGCACGAAACCCATAAAATAAAGTTGGATTGAGACATCATACATCAAAAACAAAGAAGGACAAATGAACGATTGAGTCACCTGAGTCGAGCTGGTTTGTTTTTAATTAATGCGGTGGTTTCATCCGGACTGTCTCCCATCTCTCCTCCGCTTCAGCCTTCAGAATGAACTGCTTTTAATGCTCGAATGGGTAGGCTATAACTGCCACCAAGTGAAAGTATAAGCCCATTTTCGTAATCCTGGAATTTTTAGATGGAGACAAAGATTAAGGAAGCAAACGTCAGAACTTCCTCAACTCAGATTAGAGTGATGTGTTTAGCAACCTGTGATTTCCAGCAGCAGCCACCAAACGCCATTCAGAAAGAGTTTTGACACACTACTTTCGCGTGATTGGTGTGACCTTTGAATCATCCAGGGTTATTCGAATCTTTTTAATCAATTAATTTAAAAAAAGATTCATTTGGTGGCCCCTCGGAGCTTTAGTGTTAAAAGTGATTCAGTGAATCGCTCGCTAAAATGATTCATTAAAAATGAGTCTTTCACGAACGAAATAAGTATTATGGGCTACTTTATTCAAATTTCTACCACATACATATACATATACGTCTGTCTGTCTGTCAGGCTCGTTGCATTTTCTCCTTTTTGTTCAAGTGAACTTTTATGAAACACTAAATATCAAATTCAGCACTACTGCCTTTAACTATCATTTTGCATTATTGACACACTGTTTTCCTAATGAATGTTGTTCAGTTGCTTTGACGCAATGTATTTTGTTTAAAGCGCTATATAAATAAAGGTGACTTGACTTGACACTAAAATATACAAAACTGTATAATTTTGACCAGCGGATTAATAATGCCTACTTCTTGCCTTTTTAACTGATTCAATTCAAGTCACGTTTATTTGTATAGCGCTTTTCACGATAAAATCACTGCAAAGCAGTTTCACAGAGGAAGGTTTTCTGCATTCATAGTTTACCATCCCGCAACTGTTGTGATCAAACGAATATTAATTTAAGGGACATTTGGTAGTTTTTTATGTTGATCTTGCTGAAAACTAAGTTCAGCGTGCCTACTGTAGAAAAAAGAGCATAGCCATCAACATTTTTGTTAATTTTTGCCATACAGCAATACCCGGCTTCCTCCGCTTATTGTGGTTGCTATGGTCAACTGTCTGAGCTCAGCTGCTTCTAGCCAATCCTGACAAAGGAGGCGGGGCTTATGGAGGAAAAAAACGCGCAAGTCGAGCTTCCCGCGCGCACGCGCCCTGTCCCCCTCTTTTATGTCTGGTGCTGTGGCCGCCTCCCGGTTTTGAGCAACACGGAACAACAAATGTGAAAAATTCAAACACAAACACTGTTTCTAGTTCTCACACGTCAGTCTGTTTGAGTATTCCCTTTTTCCCATAAATGAGCCATGTCGGTGAACTTCGGCAAGATCGTCGTGGGGATTTATGTGGAGATAAAGCGCAGCGATGGTGAGTTCATATTTGGGTCGCTTGTAACCGTCAGTTAAAGTCGTTTCCCCGGTTCGGCTAACGGATGCTAACGTTACCACTCAAAAATCCTGACAGAAAAGATAGTTTAAGGTGGTCGGGCCTAGCATAAATCGATATTTGGCGTTAAGTTTGGTCTGTTGGTGTTGGTTGCCCGGGTAGTTAACGAGCTTGTGTCAATCAACAGTGCAACTGTCGGTTTTACGCTTTACGTTAGCCACCTGCTAAACCCGGGTGGAGTTTGTTTTAGATTCATAATGTGTCCGATGGTATTTGATTTCAACCCGGTATAATGAAGATTCGTGGGGATTTATTTGTGTATTGTATTGGTAGGGAATATAATCATGCAAGTACTGTAGATTCTGGATTAATGCTGGTTAGCCATCTTTTAAGTCACTTGCAAATGAATGTTTTGTTTTACAGATTGGTTGTAAATAAGTATGGACAGAGGGAATTTGCTGGTTTCATTCAAACCAGCTGGTCTGTTTAAGTTTGGATGCCACTCACTTCACATTAGTCACTCATTTGAGATTATAGTGACGTTAGACAGTATCCGTAGTTGTAATAATTTGACTGGTTTGTAAGTAACGTTAATGCTTTGAAGATGACAAGTAAATTCCTTGAAGTTATGCGATGTGTCATTCTTTGGATTCAGAGATTAAACTCCACCCTAATGGCCAAAGGAAATAGTAACTGCTTGGGATTAGATGCATATTATTATTATTATCAGATGTATATAAATATATTACCAATATTCACACTCCGGTCTCTCAAAAATAGCTCCAAACTCTAGCTTTTAGATGTGAAATAACCTGATTGATATACTGTTTGGACAACTACTTACATTTCTAAGTAACAAACTTTTTTTTTTGGTTAGGGTAATAATTGATTAAATACAAAGATGAAAACATCTTTCCATTTAGAAAACAAACAACCACCTTAAATAACAGCATTAGCAATTCTACTTATCTGCACTAATTATCATTATTGTTGTTTTTATTATCATTAATAATAGTACATAATTCACTGAATCTTAAGTTTTAAATATGTGTAAGTTAATTGTAATTTAGGGAATCAAAAGTAGAAGATAAACATACACTTGTTCTGAATTTTTAATGATCAAAGTATCAATCTCTGCTAATGATGTTTAGGCCTGTCGCAATAATCAGTATATCGCGTAATACATGTACATTATAATTCACATTCCATTTGCACCTGTGTCTTTTGCAACTTCTTGTATATAACGAGATGTTAGTACAAATTTAAAAAATGCTTCTACAAAAAGTTTCATAAAAAAAAAAAAAAAATCCAAACAAGTTCTTTGTGCATTGTAGTTTTTTTTTGTTAATTTGCACTTTTTAAATCTAAATATTTAAATATTCTTAAAAATTCAATGTTTGTTGTCATTTGGAAATTTGGAAATGTGTAGGCCTCCTTGCGTTATTATGCTGTAACGTCATGATTATATATTCAGTGGCATAAAATGGTCTTTAAAACGACAATAATATGGCTTATCGCAATTATTTCTGGGGTCATATATTGCACAACAAAAAGTTCTTATCATGACAGGCCTAATGATGTCTCGGTACAGAGTTCATAAATCTAGTGTCTCGTGAGCATTCAGTGGCTTCTCATTGGTATTGGCATCAATACAATTTGCAAGACTGTCAGAAGAGGTTATGATTTTATCTCTTTGAGAAGGCTGTGTTATATTTAACTTCAGCTTGTAGCAAAGAAACAAGTGAGCCTGGGTCTTTTGACTTGTTAGACAATCCACTCCTGTCTCTTTGGGAAGTTTCATTTATTGCATAATAGAGATGACTCTTGACATGCTCTCTGAAGATGAACAGTGCTTGTGACATCTTAAAAAAAGATGAGGTCTCTAATGTCATAAAGATGTGCCTTTACTTCAAACTGGGTCTCAACTTTTCTTTTGGCCTGATGTTGCATGCAGGGGTTTTAAATAGCTTGTTTTATGTCAGGATAATATGTGCTTTTTCTTGCTGATGCCGCTGTTGAATAATTGCAGGGATGTCGACGTGTGAGTAGGAATAGCTCTGAATAATAGATACGGAACTGTGGCTGTTTGTTTTCAGTGATGCTCTGATACTTTTCAATAGCTATTAGCGCAACTTCTGAAGTGTCCTCAGAAGCAGATTGCTGTTGACTTGCCAACTTGTACGTAAACTCTTTTCAAGTTCCAATTAGATGTGTAAAATTTCAAAATGGATACATGAATGTTTTCAATTTGTCTTTCACACTTAGAGGTGTTGGGTTTCTTACAGGGCGAGTACACCAGGCCATGGTGACATCTTTAAACGAAGATAATGAAAGTGTTACTGTGGAATGGATAGAAAATGGAGACACTAAAGGAAAAGAGGTAAGTCTAGCAGCCTCTCAGCTGCCTGTGTAATTAATAATGGATAGAATAGCATTCAGGTGTTGTTAGGGTACAGTATGAAACTTTCAGATATTATGTGGACACATGCTGTGTTTTTACAAATATGAATTATGTTGTCATGTACCCTGTACCATTTTTCTCTTTAGGATATCCTACATGTGTTGGAAAAAAGATCTGATTTCTTGCAATGTTAACAGCTTGTTCATTTTTTCGTAACAGATTGATTTGGAGTGCATATTCTCACTAAATCCAGATGTTGGTCCAGAGGAGGAGATTTCCTTGAGCCCTGTTACACCACCGCCTCCTACACCCAACTCTGTCAAGGTCAACAAAATCCCTAAGGTTTGTATGAGGCCAGAGTTAAATGTTGAACTTGCATTCTAATTGTTTTGCAACTTTTTAACCCTTTTGTACATTTGTTTGTGTGCAGAATCGTAGAACTATTGCACCGGGAAGGAGTGAAATCCCATCCAGAGACAACAGAGGTATATTTGTTGTTGTTGTTATATGACTCACAAATAGGGCTGCACATTAAATTAAAATAAGTTATGAAATGCAGTATGGCCATTTGCAATTATTAATCTGCAAAAGTGAAAAAAAGTAGCATGCACGTGCTGGGTACTTTAGAAGGAAGAGGCGGCACATGTACGTGTCAGGCTAATGATGCAGTGTTTTCAGAGAGCGCACACTCCACAAGCACTTCATTTTAACAGGGTACTCTGAATTTGTTATAACATGTACTGGGAACAACTTTTTTCCTCTCTTGCCCTGTTCTAGACATTTATAGTGCTAAATTTTACTATGCAACTTTTGTTGTTTTGTTTTCGTCATTTTGTTCCACCTCTTCATCTATTTTCTAAATGCATTTTATTGATCTTATTGTGAACGATACATTTATGCACACATTTATTTTTTATTGACAGTAATTTTTATGAAAATGTCAGTCTTCCAGTGCAAAATATTCTCTTTCTGATAACATTTTCCGGACTTCTTCAGTCATTTAGACAGCTTAAACCTTGCCGCTTTCTTGCAGTTGATTGAAGTATTGCATTCAGATCTGCTTCTGTGCTGGTAACAACTGATGGATTGAACCAAGTTCTTCAATCTTTTTTTCTTCTATAATCCATTTTACTTGAAAGTAAGTTACAATATGGAAGAAAAGATCTTGAAAGAAATTTTAATCATAGACACCAATGAGACAAAATAGTCACAAATTTGCTGAGTCGGCTTGCTCAGACAAATAGTGTGATGTTTTAAAAGAGCCAGAGTGTTTTACCTATAGTGACTTTTTTACTACACATGACTTCGCATGCTAAGATGACTGTGTTTGAAAAGTTGGGGAGCTCTTTTTAAGCAGGATTTTTGTCCATCATAGGCATGTTTCAGTCTCCTGTTATGCCTTCTGTTTGTCCTGTTGTAATTTGCTGACTCTTATGTGTTCTGTTTTGAAGTTGGCTCGACTCGGGGACGGCTGGCCCAGCAGCAACAGCCAGAATCAGCACCCCCTCCACCAGTACAACAGCCCTCTCAGCCCACACAGAGCCAGACCCAAAGTCAGATAGCTCTGCAACAACAAAACGGTAATATGACACTCCTCAGTGCTTTTCAATGTGTTCCTGTCAACCCCCTTTTCCCCACAGGAAAACGCTGAAAAGACTGAGGCCTCCTGCGCAGGATGCATATAAAGCAACCTTTTAGAGACTGAATTTTGCAGCAAACCTAAACCTTGCTCATCTGTCTGTATCTTGGCTCAAATCTGTGGGGTGTGGTTTGGCTACCCCCAGCCGCCCCTCTGAATGTCAGTGACTGTTTGTGACCGGGCAGGCTTGTCCTGACTCTGAACCTTCCGGACTAATCCTCTTGCTTTGAATTTATGAAGCTTACAAGAGTCTGTCTGCTGAATTAATCTGGAAGCTGTTTTCTATGTGCAGCATGATGCTGCCCATCCTTTGGGTGGAATTACAATTGTTCGGTTTAATTTGCTTGTTTAGTTGCGGGTTTGGGGCAAAAATGATTCAGATATGTTGTAACTCTTTCTTGGAATTACAGTTCACCAAAGAATGAAAATCTGCTTAAAATGTACTTACCCTCAGCCCATCCAAGATGAGTTTATTTCTTCATCAGAACAGATTTGGAATAATATACATAACACTTGCTCACCATTGGATCCTCTGCACTCTGAATGGGTGCCGTCAGAATGAGAGTCCAAACTGCTGATTAAAACATCACAATAATCCACAAGTAATCTACATGACTCCAGTCCATCAATTAACATCTTGTAAAGTGAAAAACTGCATGTTTGTAATAAACAAATCCATCATTAATGTTTTAAAGTTACACTGTCATATCTATTCAAAATACGAGTACATAATAACAAATTAACACTTCCTCCAGAGAAAAACTCAATTCCCTGTTGTCCTCCCAAATCAAAATCCTTCAACACATTTGTTTAGAACTGTTTTGGAATGTATATATTTGTAAATGGTGCTTGATCTGTGCATATTTATCTGCTAATTTAGATTTTTTTCACTGGAACTATGCAATATTATGGTTATAGTATTCATTTGAAGTTAAAAACAGATTAAAGAATTGTTTCTTACAAAAACTCAACTTTTTGCTTTACAAAATTTTAATTGATGAACTGAAGTCATGTGGATTATTTGTAAATTGTTGATGTTTTCATGAGCTGTTTGGACATTTTTATGACACCTATTCACTGCAGAGAATCCATTAGTGAAAGATTTAACGCAGAATTTCTTCAAAACTGTTCCCATGAAGAAACAAACTCGCCTACTTCGTGGATGTATACATTTTTAATTTGGGGTTTAACTATTCTTTCTAATCCAATCTAGTTTAAAGATTCCCACCCCAGTTTGGTGTTTGATGAGACCGTGTTTAAACTACACACTGTTTTGGGTAGATTAAATGAATCAGTCAGATGAATATTAATGCCTTTATTATCTTTTAATCCATGTTCTGATGATTCTGATGATATGGCATTATTTGCAATTAATAGTAATGTAGCAAGTAGTAAAGTAATAGTAGCAGGGTGTGTTGCAGACAGCCTGAGTGCATGGATAAATGACTTTGGAAAAGGTCTGGTCAGAGAATAGAGCTCTTTAAGATAGAGAGGGCTGTTGGCGCTACCATGTGCCAGCTGCCAGGGGCTCTGGCTTGCCTCTATAGCCACTCTGTCTGCACACATACACACTTATATTAGACAGAGAGATACAGGGTGGGAGGAGGAGGAGAGCTGAAAGAGAGGAAATGGTTGTTGCCTTTGTTAAAATGGAATTGTGTGTTGTTCTGCTCTCGAACAGCAAGGAGGAAGTCGAACTGTGTGAAGGAAGTGGAAAAATTGCAGGAGAAGAGGGAGAGACGCAGGCTACAGCAACAGGAACTGAGAGAAAAGCGAGCACAGGTACGACTTCTCATCTTTCTGTCATTATATCCCTCTGCCTTTTCTCTCAGCTTTTAATTATAATGTATTTGTCAGGTTTGAATGTGCTTGTTTTGTTTTAAAGGAAACTGATACAACGATTCCAAACTATGAAATACTGCAGATGATCCGAGACTTCAGAGCAAGTTTGGACTACCGGCCGCTAACCACGACAGATTTGGTAGGTACTGATGAATTAATGTCTGGGGCATATTTCAAATATAATAAATACAAGAATTAATTATTTAATGAAATTTAATTGAACAAACACAGCCATCCCGTATCATAATTTCCCCCAATATATATATTATTATTATTGTTAGTTTTTTTTTTTTCTTCATTATTTTGTTTTTATTATAATGTTTATTTATTCTGAATTTTTTCTTCATGATCTTTGTGGGGGATGTAACCCAGACATGTCCATGTTCATACATTTGAGATCCACATTTTAATGATAATAATAATAGAAATACAAAAAATTACATGAATAATATTTTTAATACATTATTAGTAAGAAAAAAGGACTTCATTTTTGGAAGTGAAGTAAAACTTTTTTTTAAGATAAGTAAAACTTAATTCATTTTTTCAACAGATCGAGGAGCACAGAATATGCGTTTGTGTTAGGAAACGTCCCCTCAATAAAAAAGGTAATTTAGACATTTATACTTTATTTTTTGATTGCACTTCATATATTGTAACTTATTTCTCATTGGTGTTGTAGAGTTGACTGTAAAGGACCTAGATGTGATCACTATTCCAAGTAAAGATGTTGTCATGGTCCATGAACCAAAACAGAAGGTGGACCTGACTCGATACCTAGAGAACCAAACATTCCGCTTCGATTATGCCTTTGATGAGAGCACAACAAATGAAATGGTTTACAGGTAGAGGATGATTCCCTTCGTTGTTCATTATACATTAATCATTAACTTAAGATTATGTCAGGAATTAGTCACTGTTGGAAGAAAAAAATCTTTCAACTGTTTTCTTCACAGGTTTACTGCAAGACCCCTTGTGGAAACCATCTTTGATAGAGGAATGGCCACATGCTTTGCTTATGGCCAAACAGGAAGTGGAAAAACTCATGTAATTGAGATTTTTTACTATATATATTTTTTTTTTTTTTTGTACTGAAAATGGCCATAACTTTTTTCATATATTAGAGTAATAAGAAATGGTTTGTGTTTTAGACCATGGGTGGAGATTTTTCAGGAAAGAACCAGGATTGTTCAAAAGGAATCTATGCATTAGCTGGTAAATGATGTTTTTTGGTCCTGTAATTTCTTTAGTCTTTTGATTTCAAGCAAACTCATTCATGTACATATTTTACACAAACAGCTCGAGATGTTTTTCTCATGCTGAAGAAACCAAACTATAAGAAGCTGGATCTTCAGGTTTACGCAACATTCTTTGAAATTTACAGTGGAAAGGCAAGTGGAAAGGCAAAATTTATGACTAATGGCTGTGAAAAACTAAAGCCTATTTAAAAAATAGGACAAGTCTTTCAAAGTCTTTTTTTCTTTAGGTATTTGATCTGTTGAATCATAAGGCTAAGCTACGTGTGCTAGAAGATGGAAAGCAGCAGGTCCAGGTGGTTGGGCTTCAGGAGCGTGAGGTCAGATGCACCGAGGATGTGCTCAAACTCATTGAAATGGGGAACAGCTGCAGGTAAAACCTGATGGATAAAACAATCATGTTCACTGAATAGTGCTCTAGTTGTTTGCTGCTGTATCTTTCCTTTAAATTGTTAGTGCACACAAAAATGGAAATTCTGTCATTAATTATTCACCCTCATGTCATTCCATGCACACACTTTCTACTGAACGTAAACCACGCATATGTTGATTCATGAAATTTGTGTTAATTTGTTTTCCATAAAACAGTACTTTCTTGCAAAATTAACGATGCAGCATGTCTGATTTAAATACAGAACCATTTCACCTGGCTTTCAGCAGCGCACAAGATCTTGTGATGTTACTCCTATCGGTCTCGCAATATCAGTTTAATATCAACCTTTGATAGTGCTTGCATTATATTGTTCTGTCTTTATTGCATTGGCTGTTATTTTGGATTTCGTTTGTTGTTGGTTTGCTTAGCGTTTATTTGGGAAAACAGTGCACGTTATCTCACTAGATTTATAACATAAAATCATTTAGAAACCTATGCCAACACTGGAGAATACCTCAAAATATCTGTATGCGATTTGTTGTACATCTTGATTTCAGAATAAAAGTTTTAACCCTCGCTTTGAGTTTGCATGTAACCAAATATTGAAATTATTTGGTTTTAAACATTGAATCACGCTGTAAAGCAGTGATCCTCAAATCTAGCTTGCGAGATCCACTTTCCTGTAAAGTTTAGCGCTAACCCTTCAGGATCATTAGAAGATCACTGGTAGGTTTGTTTGATTAGGGTTGGAGCTAAACTTTGTAAGAAAGTGGACTATGTGGTTACTTGGTTTTGATACTTTATTCGAACCAGTTATTATTGTCTCATCATTAGTTTAATATATCTAAATGTAGTCATAAAGCTGTTTTTCACTTAAATCTATTTTTATTACTAAAAAATATCAGATTATATATCATTATTTTGCGGAGCTCAGATTTTGTGATTAAAAGACAAACATTTTGTCATTGAAAAATTCTTAAAAATGGTATTAAAATATTTGTGTCGTTCTAGTGAAAAATATTTGTGCACAATGAAGCTTTTACTCTTCAGGTTAATCATATATTCATGAAAAAAACATCACTTTGAATATGGAAATTGGTAACTTTGCCATACTATCATTTCAAATGGTAAAGTTGCCACAGTCATTGCAAGCTTTGCATGTACTGCACTTTATTTGTACCATTTTGTTTTATTTATTTATTAGAATGTGAAAGATAATAACTATATTGTGAACCCTGATTGTAGTCCTTGAAAACCAAAAAAGTAATGGTTAAAGTCCTTGAAAGTCCTGGAATTTAATTTAGCGATTCTGTAAGAACCCTGGTCCTTGCTACGTTTTTGCGTGTTGATCGTGATAGTATCCTACTGTCCTTGCAGTCTAAAGAGAATAACATAGCTCTCAGATTACAAAAAAAAAAAAATCTTAATTTGTGTTGCTGAAGATGAACGAAGGTCTTACGGGTTTGGAATGACATGAGGGTGAGTAATTAATGACAGAATTTTTTTGGGGGGTGAACTAACCCTTTAACAATTCAGGATTTTTGATGATCTGTAATTAGTCCACCCAATGTCTTGGTACATAAGTCAGACACTCCGGACTTAAATTTCACCTTCTTCTCTTCCATTTTAGGACCTCAGGTCAGACCTCAGCCAATGCCCACTCGTCCCGTAGCCATGCCGTCTTCCAAATCATTCTACGAAAGAAGGGCAAGATGCATGGCAAATTCTCACTCATTGATCTGGCGGGTAACGAACGTGGAGCGGACACGTCCAGCGCTGATCGGCAGACTCGTTTAGAGGGAGCCGAAATCAACAAGAGTCTTTTGGCTCTGAAGGTCAGCACCTTAAAAATACCACCTAAGAGCAGGGGTCAGCAACCATTTGGTCATGAAGTGTCATTTTGTAATTGCCTAGTAAATCACTGTGATCTTGCAATGTTCCGTGTATTAGGAATGTATCAGGGCTCTGGGCCGTAATAAGCCTCATACCCCATTTAGAGCGAGCAAGCTCACACAGGTCCTCAGAGACTCATTCATTGGCGAGAACTCCAGGACATGTATGGTAAGTTTGATTAAGATATCCCTCTTGAACATTGGGATTTGGTTAAGTTGACTTTTGCCTGTTTGTACAGCTCTAATTGTGACTTCTGTCTGATCAGATCGCCACCATTTCTCCTGGCATGGCTTCCTGTGAGAACACGCTGAACACTCTGAGATATGCCAACAGGTTAGGACATGGCACTCTGTTGTGCATTTATGAAAATAGAAGTTGAGTAGAACTCTTGCCATTGTAGCTTCTAACTGTTTAAGGCAATCTCAGTCAAGTTGTTGTATTAAACAATGAGTTGACAAGCTAGTGCCAATGGGAAAAAATATTTTCTTATCTCTCCTGATTGGCTGTGCTCTTTTCTCTGTCTTGCCGTTTTTCTCTGTTCTGTCTTGACTGTCTTCAGAGTAAAGGAGTTTGGGATTAGCCCCTCTGACATCCCCTTCTCTCAGGGGGGAGGAAGTCGCTCTGAACCCTCTCCTACCTATGAGTATGAGCACATGTCTATGCAGCTTCCCACCTTCTTAATCAGATATACTGCAGCAGTGTTGGGGACTAACTAAAGCTAGTAATAGAAGTTACTAACATTTTTCAGTAGCGTAATAGTAACCAAACTCTTTTCAACATTAGCTTTTACACAAACAAACATTCTTTTCCCGCTCAACAAGCATTGAAAAAAGACAAACCCCTACATCATTCTTTTTGTTACACTTAAGAAAGCCCCATCAGACCAATAACATTAATAACTATATTAGTGTCCACAACTTCACATGATAATGATGCGTTTATTATAAGCACGCAGTGCAGTTATGTCTTCTGCCTCTTTGAATACTCAAACTCTTTTAAGCAGGATGGATTCTGAACGGCTGTCAATGTTTTTATCATTCATCAGCTAGGAAAAAAAAAATCGCTTTACGGGGATATCAAAGGTATCACGACTTAAAAAATATTATTGACTATTTGATCAACTACTAAACTTTATGAAAACCAGAGAACCTTAAAGTTGTGTGTCATCTATACCTGCTGTTTAAGGTAAAAAAAAAAAAAACAAGTTAAAAGTTTTCCACATACTGTACATTATTCTTGCTCCTCTGTGCCCTGCCTTTCTGAAACGTGTCGATTTTTACAAAGCTCATCGCTCTGAAAAGAGAGGTGTACGCTGATTGGCCAGCTACCCAGTGCATTGTGATTGACTGAATACCTGAAGCGTGTGACAGAAATGTTATTCCCCTTACCATACTGTGATGCCGAGTCCCAGTTGGAAATGACAAAAGGAATAAACCCATTTCAAACGAGGCATTTGTTGCCTCCAGTGGGACTTCTACTGTCTTTTTACTCGTTGTGTATCACCTTGCGTAAACATAAAACCAGTTCTTTGTAATTGGAGAAACGACAAACAACAAACACTACTCTACACTGCTCAAAACTTGTGTTTGAATCAACAGTGGCAAATTCTTTATATATGAAAATGTACTTACAGGCTTTGAGTCAGAAGCGCCTGACTGTCCTTGCAAAATTGAAATCGCTCTACTTTATAGAAACAACCTTTGTGCAAAGCCTTACCAGGTCTTACCAAAAGACCTCCGTAAAATTTGCAGCACACATCTGAATATTTGAGTTGAACTGTTCTGAAACAGTGTTGTAAATACAACTGATTTCTAGTTGTGTCCTCTTTTGGAAGGCCAAGCAAACTAGTTTCACTTTCACAATGAAACACACAGCATCTCTACGACATTGTGACGGCCGCAACAATACCACAGCGAGAATCAAAGCTTTTTTGCATGAACATTTGGCCGGTGTTATGCAAATCTTCCCACACAGTGACATAGATTTGGGGTGGGCGTATTTAAACGAGGTATTTTAGGAGGGAGTGGATGAGTCTTAACTTTTAATAAAGAATATCTCTTTGGGTTTGAGAGTTTAGTCTTTGCAACTTTAGGGATTTTATCTATACATTAACAGCTTGTAACACTCCAAAGAGATAGGAAAACTTGAAATTGCATCATATGACCCTTTCAGATGATGTTTATTCATGTTTTCAGTAGAGTTGTTAAAAAAAGGGTGCTATTTGATAAATTAGTGCTTGTTGTGACCTTAATTGAGATGTTTATTATTTTAGTTATGCTCTGATTTCAAATATAGATACAACATTATCATTATGATTATTATTATTAAAGTTACATAATTATAAATATATTACCATCTTAAATAGCTTCAATCTTTCTTTCTTTTTTATTGTTTGTTACTAACTTGTAGTGTAGGGAACAATGTTTTACATTATACTGTAGCTTGGCTATCAGTTTCAATGCAGCTTCCCCAGCACTGCTCAGTAGGCAACCAACATCCCGCATTGGCTTGCAACCAATGCATGGAAATACTCATGCACTGCAGTGTATATAACCACAGTCTGTTTCATTTTATTAGAAACACTGGCTGCACTCACGTCTCAGACTAATGGCTGTGCTTTTGGTGTAAACATTTTTCATTTCCCCTCTGATCTGCTGTCATTTCATTTCTCTAACCCTGGGAATGTCTGGCATGTCTGTGGTGCTGTCGTCCTTACTTTTCCTTTAGAAATATTTCATAATATGAATATTAATACCCACAAACACTGTACTAAATTAATAAAAATGAGATGACACCATAAACAGTTGTGTTAGCTGCACAAATTGCTGCAATTTATATGCCTAAGTGCACCTATGGGAATTCTGATGTCTGTAATATTTAGTTGTATTAAAAAAAAACTGCTCTTGATTTTGTCATAAAATGCTTATTGAAGCATAAATGTTTTTTAATTAATGTAAGACTGTTTTAAAAAAATAAGGTAGGAGTATGTAAATAAGAGTTCTGTGACCTGTGCATGGTGTCATTTAGGTCAGCATGATTGCTCTAAAAACATCATCATAAATGCTGTCAATCTATGCATTTAGAGTGAAGGAGCTGACCGTGGATCCCAATGCTGTGACAGAGGGAGGCCGCCCCAATGTCAACGCCATCAACCAGCTGAACATCATGGATGAGGAATGGGATTTGGGAAACTCCCCTCAGAGAGATGACCTCAAACTGCTCTGTGAACAGAATGTAAAAACACATCTGTTCCTAGTACTTCCTCTGCTTTAAAATGCATGCATGCTGATACAGTAATGATACCTACTCCAGTGATTTGTTTTAGAAGTGCAATTTGTGTCTATTACTTTTTACATAAATTTTATTTTAAATGTTACTTGATCTGTTAAATACATCAGTGCAAAATATTAAATATTACTTTATAAAAAGAAAAGGAAAGAAAGAAAAAACATCCTATCACTGTAGTTTCCCAACTAATTATACATTTTTGTTTTATGTGCAGATTCATACATTTATACAATTGAGGTCAAAAGTTGACATCCCCCTTTCAGAATATGCAAAATGTTATTTTACCAAAATAAGAGGGATCATACAAAATGCATGTTATTGTTTATTTAGAACTGACCTGAATAAGATATTTCACATGAAAGATGTTCAAATGCTCACTGATGTTCCAGAAGGAAAAACCATGCATGAAGAGCCGAACAGAACAGAATGGAGATGTGTAATTTTATTTTAATATACTCTTAATGCATATTTTTTTCCTTCTAGAGCATCAGTGAGCATTTGAACCTCCTGTAATAGATGCACATGAGTCTCTCGTTAATCCTCAGGGTGAAAAGATTGCTCTCAAAATCATAGTCATTGTTGGAAAGGGTTAAAATACAGAGAAATGCTGGAAAAACCAAATAATTTGTGGGACCTAAAGGATTTTTCTGAAGAACAGCAGGCAGTTGAATTGCTCAGGACAAACAAGGGACTCATGAACAACTATCACAAATAAACAAAACAGCTGTGAATCATTCAGGTAAAAACGCAGGAAACTTCTAAACCGGGTCATTTTCTTTCTCTTGTGGACTATATGTAAACATCTTTTATGTGAAATATCTTATTCAGGTCAGTACTAAATAAACAATAACATGCATTTTGTATGATCTATCTTATTTTGGTAAAATAATTAAAATTTTGCAGATTCTAAAAGGGCGATCTAAACTTTTGACCTCAAGTGTATGTGCCTCTAAAGGTTTTATTTTTTGTTATTCAGTGTATTCATGCTTTATATATTGCATACCATTTATAAGCATAAGGCTGAAACCATAAACAGGAAAATTAGAAAGGCAATCGATTTGTTGTTTTAGATATTGTGGCTTTTTAATGTAGGGAGGATAAAAGCTGATGTTTGAATATTGACAGGAAGAGGAAGTCTCCCCTCAGCTCTTCACTTTCCACGAGGCGGTCTCTCAGCTGGTGGAGATGGAGGAGCAGGTTCTGGAAGACCACAGGGCTGTGTTTCAGGTCTTTATTCCTCTGAGGTCCCTTTCACACTAGCGTTTTTTTTCCCAGTTGACGTCAGTGTTGGTTTGTTGTGCTTCTTTGTTCTGAATTTTTTTCTTTCGTTTGTACTTCGATAAAGTTCAGTCCCAAAACTGAAAAAGGGAATTGCTAATGATGATGTTCACACTTTATGTGCTGACAGGAGTCTATCAGGTGGCTTGAGGATGAGAAGGTTCTCCTGGAGATGACTGAGGAGGTGGACTACGACGTGGACTCCTACTCGTCTCAGCTGGAGCAGATTCTTGACCAGAAGATTGATATTCTTATTGAGCTCAGAGGTAAAGCATCCTCTAGAATGTGCTTTCCTTTTAGTTTTCCCCTGATGGAATGATTATTAATGGATGTGTGTCTGCTCTGTTGTCAGATAAAGTGAGGTCATTCCGTTCTACTCTCCAAGAGGAGGAACAAGCCAGCAAGCAGATTAACCCCAAGCGACCCCGCGCGCTGTAGCCTGGAACACGCTTCCGGAGAAACGACAAACACAAGAGTCGTGTAGGCTTCTTGATAGTATTCAGAAGTATTCTGAAGAGACCTTTCCTACTTTCACATGTGAAATAAAGCGTTAGGTAATTCTCTTACAAATCAGCAGAAGACAAAATAAGGGGATTTTCCTGATCAATACAACCCTTGAATGATTCAGAGGAAAGCTTTAGAATTTTTTTATTAGTATCGATTTTATTTATTTACTTTTTAATTGTAGGTTAAGGGTACAGACTTGTATCAGTTGATACTCGCGTTTCTACCCTTTGGGATTTTTAGTTTTTTGTACCACTGAAATCCTTCCTTTTGAAGTTGTTCTAAATTGTATGCATGAACACTCTGCAACAGTTTATCACTCCGTTCCTAGCATGACTGACTTGGTTCATCTGCACTTTAAATAACCTTATTTTTGGGGTCCGTTTACTATAATTGGCACGGTGTATGTTTCTGTTGATTGGCTGATACAGCATTTAGCTCTGTTTCACTTCGCCATTTCTTGAAGGCTTAATAGGTGAAGTTAAATAAGTTCTCGAAGAAGCATAAAATGCACTCTGAGAAAATCTTGAGGGTATGTAAATGAATGTGAGAATTGTCAGCCGTTAGTTTTGTTGGTTTATCAAGGACTGCTGTCACTTTTCCACATGATATTCTCTTTACCGTCTCTCTCATCTGTTCACCTGTAGAATGCTTTCGTGCCATATCATGTTTCCTTGTGGAAAGGAAGTTAACAGTCCACCAACTTAGTGTTTTGCTTTTAAAACTTCCCAACATTCTCACATCTCCTATTAATATTTGTACAATGTTATAACTTTCAGCAAGATTCTAATAACAAATAGGGAACACCACTTACCTGCTACTGAGGTTTTCAGTGTTGGCACCTCTCACTTCAGCGGTTGCTAAATAAAGAATGATTCAAAAAAATCCTTTGTTTCCTGACTTTATTATTATTATTTTTTTATTCCTGTTTTACGAGTACCGAAATCGTGATTTCTCATGTTTGTAAAATGTTTTTTTTTTAAAGTTTTATTAAAACATTTTGTCTTAGAGGTTAAGATTGAAAGTATAAAAGTTTAATAATAATAAAGTTTGACTTTATATAGCGCTTCATTGTGTATTGTTGTTACACCCAAAGTGCTTTGCGATCATATGAGGGGGCTCTCTCCTCAACCACCAGCAGTGAGCAGCATCCACCTGGATGATGCCACAGCACAACGGTGCCAGTGCGCTCATCACCCACCAGCTGCATGTGGAGAGGAGAGAGAGACAGAGGCCTTTCTGTTCTGAATCACAGCATCAGAATCAATCAGATCACTGCACAAAACAAACAGGATTACATCACTCACTGGTGAACCCAAACACAACAACAGTAAAATGTGTAAAGTAAAGAAACCAAGAAGCAATCTGACCAGTTATACAGACTCAGCAATCACAAGCTGATGATAGAGACAGGCAGACACGAAAACATGGCTGCCACTGGAGCGTGTGTTCACACTGATCTAAATCAGGTGGAAACAGAACTGTACTTCCTAACAGAATGCCCCACATACACGGACAGTGTCCTATAATAAAATACAGCAGATCCATCCGACATTTAAAACTCTCAAACCAGGAGAAACTGCTGTAGCCTATCTGTTAGGAGAACACAAGAACTACTGTTTGTTTGCTGCTTAATGTGTGTCTGTCACCATTGAAGAGAAAACACTCAATCTGCCCTGATCCGATGTTTCCAAGTAGATTATATTATACCATATTACTCTATTATAATACTGGGATGTATATTTTGCTTCTGTAAATTTAATACTTTATCTTATTTTATTTTTAATTTATACACTAATTCATTTTGCACTACATGCTTAATACTTTTTTATTATTACTATTACTTTTATTATTCTTCCTGTTAATATGTGCACTATTTGTAAGCAGCCCAGCTGCAACTGCTTTGGCAATACAAATGTATTGAAATAGAGCCAATTCAGTGGATGGCCATGATTGACAAGGGCCAGTGAAGGCAATTTGGCCAGGACACCGGGGCATAATCTATACAGTCTATGGGTTTAATGAAGGACTGTTCATTATTATTCCAAATTTAAATAATTGGATTTGAAAAATTAACACATCTGATTAATGAAAAAAAAAAAAAAAAAACATAACATTTGTCGCTTGCTTTTATTTTGAAATGCTAACTTCAGGAAGACGTTGTAGTTGCGCGTTTCGCACCTCCGCTTCTCATTCACGCCGTTTACCCGGTCGGTTAGCCATCCTTCACCTTCTTCGTCCAGGCATTTTTATTTATCTATAATTCATTTTAGGAATTCAACTTTTGGCATCACACGGGCATCTCCAGTGTAATGCTGCGGGGAGAAAAGACATCTTTACCACGTAAACAAAGGTAACGTTACTATTTATCACATCCCAACTTCATTAATCACGTTGCCTCTAAAAACTTATTTAACATAATTAAAATTGAACATGTATACCACATTAATAATCTTGTCTGACACGTTTGACAGATCTCTATCAAGCTGACGACGTCACTCTTGGGATTGTTATCAAGCTGACGTCATCCTCCAGATTTTAAAGGGCTGTTATAAATCTTATGAATAGAGTTAACTGGTGAGTACGTCATAAAACATACGACAGATCAAAGCCATATTTCAGGAGTTACGTTTTATTAAATCCCAGTGCATCGTGCTCTTATCTTTCTTTCCTGTAACTGCCCTCTTCCTGTGATGTCAGGTGTATTTGAGGGAGCTGGGTGAACTCAAGCACTGTTGATCACAGACGAACTGTATTAATCACAACTCCGCTTTTATATAGAGTTTAATATAATTATAGTTGCAAAAAATAAATATATCACATCTAAATTTTGTTATGCCTAAAGTAAAATGTTATGGGGACTGAAAACCCTATTAAATTACAAAAATAATGTTCTTTGTTTTATAGTGAAAGTGAAAGTGAAAGTGAAGTGACATTCAGCCAAGTATGGTGACCCATACTCAGAATTTGTGCTCTGCATTTAACCCATCCGAAATGCACACACACAGAGCAGTGAACACACACACACACACTGTGAGCACACACCCGGAGCAGTGGGCAGCCATTTATGCTGCGGCGCCCGGGGAGCAGCTGGGGGTTAGATGCCTTGCTCAAGGGCACCTAAGTCGTGGTATTGAAGGTGGAGAGAGAACTGTTCATGCACTCCCCCACCCACAATTCCGTCCGGCCCGAGACTCGAACTCACAACCCTTCGATTGGGAGTCCAACCCTCTAACCATTAGGCCACGACTTCCCCACAACTCCCCCCCATAGCTGTGAGATCAACTATATACTTCTGTACACATTAAAGGCTGACAAAATCTTTAAGTTGAGGTTGAAGACAGAGCAAAGTATTTTAAAAGCATATCAAAGTATACATTTATATAAAGTATACGTCAGTAAAATATCTGCTATACTATTATTGAATATTCTTCCAATAATTTTAATTTAGATCATTTTAAAATGAAAACATATTTAAATAAAATTAAGTATTATATCAGCTTATGATTCTATATTTATCTAATGTTGCTTCTCATTTTATTCTGTAAAAAAATTCTAAAGTATAATAGCACTGGTAGAACATCTGCTAGAATGTAAAGATATATTCAAAGCCTGTAATTTTTATTTAAAATGTAAAATGCATATAATTATGCATTTGCTATTGATTATAATTGAATTCAAATAGAATATACAGATCATTTTGTTTTTAGTGGGAGAAAACAGTCCTCGTCCCATCTGATCTTTAAAATTCTCTGTTGTCCTTGAGCAATACAGTTAGCTTGTTGATTGTTCCAGACTGTAGTCTAGCTTGACTGTAGCGTATAGAAATCATTTACTAAATAGCAGTTAACTAAGTAACTATTACACCACCATGTAAAAACATTTTGTTAATTATAAATTCCAGTTTTTCAGGAGTGTCAGAGTTCTTGTCCGGAAATAATTTATGCATGCCACTGGATTTTCTCCCATAGATCTAATCCCATAATCTCATTGTGGATTCAACGCTCACCACGTCCACACAGAGAAGCATGAGCTCACACAAGAGACCTGTCCGGGCTCGGCCCGATTTCGACAACAATTTCTCCGTGGCCCATGACCTGAACGCACCAGGTGTGGAAGAGGGCCCCGGGCTCCTGACTAAGCTGATGGAGCTCCCCGTAGCTCATCTGTCCCGGCAGCAGCTCAAAAGGCTGGAGGATCATCGGTACAGCAGTGCGGGACAGTCCATCCTGGAGCCCTTCATGCAGAGGTTCTGGTGCTGGCTTGTGAGCAAAGTGCCTCTCTGGGTGGCACCGAACCTCATCACCATGGTGGGACTCGCTACTAATATTATCACTACTCTGATACTGGTATACTACTGCCCTACTGCCACCGAACAGGTATCGTGCACTTCCACTGCTTCACGAGATTCCAATACTGGTTTAAACAGATCAGCTGCAAATCCTTATTCATTTTATTTTCACTTGCTAACAGTGGTATAGTACAGATTCAAATGAATGTCAATGGGAAAAATATGTAGCAGTTATTTTAATTATTATTCATTATTTTAATATCGGTTTTAGTGGAGTTATTATTATTTAGCAGCAGTTACACTGGTCATTTTTGCTGGCTTTAATATTGGTTTAAAATTATTATGAATTTTAGAATCAAACAGTGGTTGCAGTGGTCATTATCAAGATATTATCTTCTTGTTAATTTTATTATCGGTTATAATCAAATGTTTAGTAGCTTTTGCAGTGAGTCAGTGACCACTATCAGGACACTTTTAATTGTTATTGCTTTTAATATCAGTTCAGTCAATTTATGAATTCTAAGTAGCTTTTACAGTAGATTTCCGGTCCTTTTTTTTTTTTTTGGATTGATTATATTTAAATTATGAATATTTAACAGCTGTTGCAGTGCTCAACAGTAGGAAATTTTGATTTTAATATCGGTTTTTAGCTTTAGTTTTAAAAGTTATTAAAGTGGTCATCATCATTGTTTTTTAGTAAAATGTTCAGTATATAATATCTATTACAGTATCCTATGTTTTTTTGTTGTTGATTACTTATAATTAATCAGATTTAAGACACATTTTTAATCTATTTATATGTTTAGTAGCTATTACAGTGGTCACCATTAGAGCATGACCTTTTTGATTATTCAAAATCAGTTTTATTTGATTATTAAAATTTAACAGCTGTTACAATGGTCATCAGTCGTCTTTGTTGATTAATGCATCAGGTTTAGATTTGTAGCAGTTACCATTATGGACATGATCTTTTATCAACTTTAAAATCAGTTTTGTTTATCTTATGCAGTAGGATGTGGTCTTTTTTGCTGGTTTTTAATATCAGTCTAAGTGTAACTAACTATAATTATTAAGTTGCAATTGTGGTAAATTCTAGTCTGTTCTCCTTACCCTGCCGTGCATATAGTTTATGAAGGCCATAATTTAGTATATTTTGAGCTTTCCAGAGGAGATAATTGCTGTGGTCTGTTTAAACAGTGCACTAAGACCCGGTGTATTGTCAGAGACAGCTCGTTCTGTCCGCTGTAACAGCCTGTGTTTATCAGCTATAACAGTCTTATGGTTCCTGCTGTTATGGAAAGCATCTGCATTGTTCAAGTCTGCAATACAGCACCCTCTCTCTCCATATCATTTGTATTCACAATAAGGCTTATAGAGATAGAGAACACTTTCATATCCACGTTTGTGGCATTAAGTATGAAGTTGCATGTTAATCATTAGTGCAGTGCAAAGCATCAAAGTTGACAGAAATTTAAGCCTGTTTTATCTTTTTCAGGCACCGACGTGGACATACTTAGCCTGTGCTTTGGGTCTGTTCATTTATCAATCGTTGGATGCAATAGATGGAAAGCAGGCACGACGGACCAACAGCAGCACACCACTTGGAGAGCTTTTTGACCACGGCTGTGACTCTCTCTCTACAGGTCTGCTCACGTTTGCGTATGCAAATACAGTCAGCTACTATATTACACTTAGATCCATGGCACTGTGTTTTATTACTTTATTATTCAATTTATTTAAAAGATTGAGCTCTATACACTAACAGGCAAAATAATTTTTTTCTTTTTTATTCTCCAAGTGTGCATTTATTTGATCCAAAATACGGCAAAGGCAGTAATGTTATGAAATATTTTTACTATTTAAAATAACATGGACTGGTGTTCTATTTTAAAAAATAGTGTGTAAAAATAGTTTCGACTTTTTTTCTGCAATGTATCATCCATCTAAATGTACAATTTTATTAGCTCCAATTCCATATGTACCGTAATTATCCGGACTATAAGTCGCACCTAAGAATAAAATATGTCATGGCGAGGAAAAAAAACATATATAGGTTGCACCGGACTATAAGTCGCATTTATTTAGAACCAAGAACCAAGAGAAAACATTACCGTCTACAGCCGCGAGAGGGCGCTCTATGTTTTCAATGTAGGCTACAGGAGCACTGAGCAGCATAGAGCGCCCTCTCGTGGCTGGAGACGGTAATGTTTTCTCTTGGTTCATTTCTCTCGGTTCATGTCAAATTAATTTTGATAAATAAGTCGCACCTGACTATAAGTCGCAGGACCAGCCAAACTATGAAAAAAAAGTGCGACTTATAGTCTGGAAAATACGGTACGCACATGTTTATTATCTGAAAGATTCTGTTATTGGATGTTAAAATACCAGTTGTTTTCTGTCTTTCTCTGATGCAGTGTTTGTGGTCCTGGGCACCTGTATAGCAGTGCAGCTGGGCACTCACCCTGACTGGATGTTTTTCTGTTGTTTTGTGGGCATCTTCATGTTTTATTGTGCTCACTGGCAGACGTATGTTTCTGGAACGATGCGCTTTGGCATGTGAGTAAAACCTATCCTCCTAATCCTAATCAGTGGCACCTGTACTTCACGTTCAGTTCACAGATATTATATTTGAACATTCAGTTCTGCTCATGGGAAACCAGCAGCTTTCAGACAGCTGCTGTTGCACGGTAGATAAAGTACTACAGATAGAACAGGAAAATCAAGAATTGAGTCAGATTAATAATTAACTAATTTTATTTAATCTTTTAATCACTTTTTTGCTTGTGCAGAATTGATGTGACTGAGGTTCAAATCTACATTATAATCATTTACTTACTGGCTGCCATTGGAGGAACGGCTTTTTGGGAATCTGTGGTAATTTAAATCAATCTTAATTCTTTCATGTTTTGGTCATATGATTAGACCATCTGCATATCATGGTCAGTCAGGAACTCTGATTCTCTTGCATGCTTCATGTGTTCAGTGAAATGCAGAATCCCAGTGAAAAGCTCTCATAAATGTGATGCCTGGGAACAGGATATGAGAGATTTGTTTTCAATCTTTCAGATCCCTGTGATAAATATAGAGGTTAAAAAAGTACCCGGCCTTTTGACTCTTCTGGGTGCCATTTTCTCCTGCACAAACTATTTCCGGGTTATATTTACGGGCGGAATGGGCAAAAATGGATCTACTATCGCGGTAAGTTCAAACTCAAGTGTGGGTGGTTTTTACACTACTAAACAAATGAAAATTTAAAAAAATGACAAAATTCATAGTGACAAACACTTGAATGTAAAAAATTCATAATTTTGTGTTATTTAATGTATTTTTAATTCTAAAAGTTTAATTGAAATAAAATAGGTTACTTAAGTCGACTGGACCGACCTAAATGTTTTATATATATATTTCAGCTAAAGCATGTTAAGTATGACTAAAAGAGTGAAAACTGCTGTGAAATGATGAATAAGCATATTTTTTCATGTAATATGTTTAAGAATTTTTTTTCTATTCTAGTATGGATCTAGTATGGATCAGACATATGCATTATTAAACATACATGATCTGATTATCAAAACAAATCTTGTTACTACATATCTCTATATATTAATGACAGAGCTGTTTTTCTTCTTTTATTAGGGGACAAGCGTTTTGTCTCCATCCTTCCACATAGGAGTGGTAATCACACTTGCTCTAATGATCTATAAGAAGTCATCAGTACAGCTATTCGAGAGACATCCCTGTCTCTACATCTTAGCGTTTGGTTGTGTCTCAGCCAAACTCACCAACAGACTGGTGGTAAGATCCCAAAAGACATCAGTATACTGTATACTTTACTAAATAAACTGCTTTTAAGACATTCTCTATTAATACTGTAGGCAGATTATCAATATATCTCTACCTGAACATTTAGACTTTGCATGCTTTTAGGAAGAATTATGGCTTGCATGCAATCATAAATATATTGTTGGTAAGATTTTATGCATATTTTGATATAAAGACTAATCATTGTTGTCTGGAGTTAGTCACCTGTCACGCCCAAACCGCATTAGCATTAATTAGTGTACAGGTCTCTACAGTCACATCTGCTTTGCGTTTTAGGTTGCTCATATGACAAAGAGTGAAATGCACTGTAACGACCTGGCCTTCACCGGACCAGCTCTGCTGTTCCTGAACCAGTACTTCAACAGTTTCATCAATGAGTACTGTCTTCTATGGGTCGCTCTGGTATGTGTGACATCTGTCTGAAAACATGGATTTTCCTCGCTCTTTTGATATAAAGAGCTCAGTGTAGTATGTAGATCTACTTTGATTTTCACATTGCATGGCTTCTTACACGGCCTGCTGAGTCTAGTTGTTGAAACAAAGTCGAAACAAAGGTCATTCAGAAACTCTCATGGTCGTGACGTCACAATAACAAGCACATTCAAGTCAACATGATATCAGAGTTGCCACGATTTACATTAATAATAAACTTTCCTGGTCATATTATGCGCAATTATGCACATCATTTCAAATGTAAAAAGAAATCTGTAAAATAATAACCAGCTCTTCAACAAACACATTGAGGTGTGTATGGAAGCCCGTTTCTGCCATTGAATAAAACTAACATATTGCAAATTTGTATCCCACAATTCTGACTACATAACTCATATCATGCAATTCTGTGAAAAAAAAAGTCAGAATTGCAAGATGTTAAGTCGCACCTGCGTTTTTAATTCAAATTTTTTCTCACTGAACATCCTGATTTGCCTTGAAATATGTCTGACAACAGAAGTAAAATGGTTTGTGAATGGAGTTTCACACTGACTTTACCATTTCACCATTTCATTCACTTATTTAGTATTCATCTCCTTATTACTCATATCACGTGTGAAGATACTTGTTAATCATATCCGAAGTATAGAAGTCTTAAAGTTAAAGTAGCATATAGCTCTAAGGGTCAGAGCGAGTGGAAAAAATTAATTACTGTTTTTGGCTCTAGAAACCTTAACTAACATTATTATCTGAAGGGGACAAGCTGTATAAAAGTGTAGATCTTTTTAACTGTACACAGTACATGACCTTCACCTTTATTTAAAGGAGCACTCCACTTGAAAATAGGCTAATTTTCTAACTCCCAGCTAGTTTGTGTACTATTTTCAGGCACTGCGTAATATCACTGCGCCTGCAACACCCATGGAATGGCAGCAAAGTTTCTTGATTATTACACTGGAATGAAAGTATAGTTCTAAGCCAGATCGGCCTAGAAAATGGCAACCTTTAATTCTCTTTCATCGGTCTTAGTACACGATGTAACTACAGAAGAGTCAAGTTTTAAATATGAAAAATATAGAAACTCTTTGGTCATTTCTGAGTGAGATCAGATTTAATGATCTATGCTAAGCTAAGCTAAAAGTGCTACTGCCAGACCCGGAGATCGGCTGAATGGATTCGAGAACAGTAAAACTCAACTGTTGGAAAGTGTTCCTTTAACCCAAAAAAGCATACCTCTTAAAAAAGCTCATGCAATTTGCTGCTTTTAAATTTTTCATCTTGACTTATCAAAAATGCATTTGCCATGCTTTAGCTTTTTGCTTTGTGTTTGCAGGTGCTGTCAGCGGTTGATCTGGTGCGGTACTGCGTGAGTGTCTGTAACCAGATCGCCACACACTTAAACATCCGTGTGTTCAGCATCCAGCCTCCGTCTCCGTCCAGAGTTCAGGCAGACGGCAGAAATCACCACTAACCTCGCGTCCCCTCTCCCACAAACACCTCCCACAGGTCACGCACTTCAGAGAATGTAAAACCGCTCACAAAGTCCAAATGGCTGAAGTTATGAACTTCTCATAATGAAGAGCGAGCATATTTGAAGGACGAAAGGGAATATTAAATAGAATATGCATCCTACGGTTTGAATTCAGGCATTCAGTTGTCAGTATTTTGTTGTTACATGACCAGTTTTGTTTGCCATAGTTAGAAGATTTGCCACAGAGGCCACAACTATGAATGTTGAAAAAAAATATTTTACAGTTTAAATGTTTTTTTGTTTTGCACCTAGTATTTTGCCCAGCAGTGTAGAATCCATTCCATTAACAGACAACAATCCATCTGAATGTCGTTTCGTAATTACAGAACGCTATAGGCGTTAACTGGAAACAAAATGAAATGTCAAGATTGAAACTTAAACGCCAGTGTCACTGTTGCCAGTACAAAGCTGTGCTGTTGTCTGAGAGGAGCGGAGAGCATTCAGAGAGAGCTAAGAGATAACATCAGACCTTATGACAAGAAAAACAGGCCCTAGAGTTTATTTCCATCAATGTTTCAGAAATTCGAGAATTTCAATTCAGCCTCTCTGATGTTATTCAGTAAACTAATCTATACAGTATGTATCATTTTTCTATCTATGCATTTGTTACTTTGTGTTTGTAGTGTTTCGAAGGGGATTATTATTATTATTTAGGTATGCCAATGTCACTAAATGATAAAAACTGTATCATAAACAGTATTTTGATGGTGCTGTATTTTCCTAATAATAACTGGGGCTAAGATAGACATCTAGAATGGTTATAAGTGAGTACACTGTACACATATGAACCCTTAATAACAGACATTAAAACCTAAAAATCAGTGTTTGTGGTCTAAATACTTCGTTGATGTGAACTTGCGCTAATTTATTTTTGTGCCTTGTCGGTTTACTCCTCTATGCACAGTATAAGTTGGACTCAGCGATTTTGATATTTTTTTAACCTCTTGTGTAAATCATATTTTGTTTGTAAGCATCATACTCGACATGGATGCAATTTCATATTCCTGTGTGTTGCATTATTAAATTAGTATTCTGAAATCAGTCATTATGTAATTTTTTTTTTTTTACCTTCATGCCAATTAGTTTTAGAGAAAACTGGAATTTTTTTGACAGATTTATATTGCAAAACAATGCGGTACTGTATGGGATGCTTCCAAGCGTAGAATATGAATAGAGCGGTCGAACTCCATGCAAATTTCTCAAGATATGTTTTGCATCTACCTCTGAGCAGTTGCTTGTACGTGTTATTTTAGTCTCTCGGTTTGAGACTTTTATTGAAAATGTTTTAACCCTGTTGTGAACATTATTTAACTGGGTTTCTGTGTATTTGTGTTTCTCCCTTTTGATTCATTTTTTTAAATACGTCACCCGTTCACCCGGGCCGCTCTGAGGTCAACCAAAGCTGCAATACACACACAGTTAAATAAAATTGTCTGTCACTGCATCTGCAAAACATGTGTCAATTTTGTTGTTTGTTGATTTACAGCAAAAACTTTACTTTGTAATCGACTAATGACCATGAAATAAAGATTGTCATATTTATGTTAACCGATTTCTTGATCACTGCCTCAGTTTTGTTTTAATATAGTTATGTTGGCAAAAATGTACCATGGTTTTGGACATACCATAACTAAAACCATAAAAAAAGACTTAAACTTTCTAATGAATAAAAAATAATAAAATAAAAAAACTATATCGACACATTAAAAAGAATATAAAAATGCAAACAAAACAAAATTACTAACATATATGCTTAGAAAATCTGTAAATATTCTCTTTGTTAAGTCACATTGGTAATTTCATAACCCCTTAAGTCTTTTATAAGAACTCCAGTGCTGTGCTTTTTGTAAATGAACAGTGTGTATCTTTCATATACAGTCATACAGTATTCAATAATGAATCATCTCTATTGTGCAGCAGTTAATGCATTCTTTATCGCCTCGAACTCTAACCAACCTAACAGTTTTTGGTGTTGTCTTTCTGACCAAAGTGGGGCTTTTCCAAATGGGGCTTTTAAATCCACATTAAATCCATGCACTTTAGCTACAGTTACTGTAAAACTGTGGATTTAAACCCCTTAAAACTGAAACTCATAAATCGTGTGTCTAAATGCATATAATACAGATCAGGACATTTTCTGACAGAATTTATATTAGCATAATTCTCACTTCTGTAATATATCATGTTTTCTGCTTTATTTTTATTTAAAACCATCCTGGTTATTAAAGTTCATTATAAGATATAAAAATAAATAAATAAAAACATTATTGTTACTTCAAATAAAATAGAAAAATAAATCTTACATATTGTTTATTTCAGCTAGTTGGCAAAACAATTTCTCAAATAACTAATAATCTAACTGAAAAAAAGAATAAACACTATACAGACATAATTAAACGAACTAATGAAAACAAACTAATGAAAATTACTAAATCAACTAAATTCATTTTCATGAAAAAAAAAATAATAAAAAAAAAAAAAAATATATATATATATATATATATATATATATATATATATATTTATACTAAAACAACACCGATCAGCATACAGTAAAATCATATACAATTCTTCCATGGCGTGCTTAAAATTGTACTTCCAAAAATACTTTTAATAGAATAATTTAATATATATTAATTATGTTTGTATAACTGTGATAAAAACAAAATGTTTCATACATTTTTTATTTAATTTTTTATGTCACACTCAAAATCTTTAGGACAATGTTTATGTTTTGAAGTAATAAACTTAATGAGAATGCATATTTGTTGGTTATACATAAATGAAATGGGTAAGATTTCTGCATGAAATCGGTAATGCTTTGTGTCTGCTGGAAAAGTACATCACACATTTTTCATGTGTTTATTGTTAAATTGCCATTAAAATAATATCAACATGCAAAAGAATGTTACGGTCCTTCAATTTTGTTTGTGCAAAATATAATATCTTATTTTTATCTTTATATTGTTGTACATGTTATTGTTTATTTAAGTATATTTAAGTTCATCCTAATATGTAAGCCACCATGTGCAGAGGACAGAGGACACTTTTACATTTTGTGAGCGCAGAAAGTGAAATCACGCTGAATGAATGTCAGCTGACTTTGGTCACAGGACTTTAGGGAAAGCATCACAAAAACCTCATGCGATTATTCCGATTCAGGCACTAACCCACTCTCAACACGTCTGATCTTTCTCTTTATATGTCTGTGTTTGTGTACATTCATTTCTGTGTGACTAATTCGGCTTCAGATGATGATGATGTCCATTTGATTGGGTGATGCTGAGTCTCAGCTGACCACACGTCCCCTTATTTTTGTTTGCATGAGAGGGTTCTGAATCTTGTGTTTGTTCAGTTTTGATGTGGATCCTCCTCTCAGTGTGTGTGTATGTCTATGTATAACTTTCTGTCTGTTGGGTTGATTTGACCTTTAAGCTGATGTTGCATGTGCTACTGATTGTTCTTGATGTTGGTGATCTCTGTGAGTGAATATCTGTATGTGAGGGCAGCATGTGGTGGTTTCAGCGGGGGCTTTGTGCTCTCCCGGTGACTCTGGTGATCTGGTCATCTGCTACATTCCTCATCTCTTATGCCACAGCAGTCGTGTTGGGCCATGCTGATCTACTCGTTCCATACATAAGGTACGTTTTTCAGTTACATTTGAACTAGATGTCCTGCCAGTCATGCATCATTTTAGGCTTGGAGAAACATTATGAAGAGAGACCTTGAATACTTGGAATGTACTCGGTGAAAATAAATCTTTTTTTTTTTAATGTAATATCACTTTGATGGCTGTAGAATCAGGGACATTCTGTGAGACTGCATTAAAATCATACTTTGTTTTATTTCTGTCATCTGTCAAACTGTGCATTTATCATTTTGTTTGTAGTGACACGGGCACTGAGGTTCCCGAACGCTGTGTGTTTGGCTTCATGCTGTCAATCTCAGGTTTCCTAGGTAAATCTGCATTTTTTCATTCGGAGTTCTGTATTCTGTCTCAGAATGAATTTTGAAAGCCAATTTGGCTCATTGCATGTCAAGTCAACAAGAGGTCCCCAGTTATTTTTTATGGAGATTTTGAATGAACATATATAAAACGCATTTACTGGATTATTTTCAGTTTGCTTGTCAGTCAAACATGTGAGAAGATGATGCTGTTTTAACATTGCTGCATATTGTTTACTCACACCTGAAAATCATGTGCTAATTAATTTTATTTCTGGCTTTAATAATATTGTGCCATCTGTTCTGGTTGAAAGATTATCTGTTGATATCTCTGCTGGATTTATTAAATAACTGAGTTCAACGAAGGTGTGTGGGTACCTCATTGTCTGAGGAACAAATCACCAATATTAGTGTCCCACAAGGTTGTGTCCTCTCACCCTTACTGTTTTATATGTACAAAAACAATTGTAGGCCTACGTTGAAAATTATATCTGGTAATTGGCACCTACTGTATAATGAGTTTGAGCTTTTGGTTGCTGGTAGAAAATTTAGGATACTGGTGTTTTGAAAAAATATGGTGGGTGGGGGGGGGTCTTTTATATCACATGCAGTCAAGATAGGTAGGAAAGATGTTAGTTGATAGTTAATAGGGGATAAATAAAGATACTAACTGGATATATTACCACAGTTCTTCTGGATTTGGACTTTCTCCATTTATATATATTTAGTTTGTGGTTATTTTGGGAAGAAGCAGAAGACTGATTCATCCCTGCTCTCCTGTATGTGTGTTTGCAGGGTTGGGCACCATGTATGTTCGACATAAACAAGTTCAGGCTTTGATTTCGTCTTCTGAGTCAGGCTTACAGCTGCTGAACTACACAGGCCTCTTGATGGGCATCGCCAGCACTGTCGGGATGTGTGTTGTGGCCAACTTTCAGGTGACACCCACAGTTTCATTCTCTGATCTGAGTGTTTAGTATTAGGTTCTCTGAAACTGTTTTTATATTCCTCCAGAAAACAGATATGACATCCATCCACCTTCTCGGAGCAGGCCTGACCTTTGGTCCTGGGACGTTGTACATCCTGGTCCAGACTGGCATGTCATACCGCATGCAGCCGCGTTTCCATGGCAGGGATATTCTGTGGGCGCGCATGACTGTGGGAATGTGGTCGCTCATTAGCATCATTACACGTATCCTTTTTCCCAATATATGTGCATTTGTCTCCGTTTGTAATGATTCTCTATATTCCTTATAGTCCAGTTGTGTCAGTACTCTTATAACTGTTCTGCTTCTTTGACTGAATCTGTCAGTTTTCATATCCTCTGTGTTAATGTATGATGAACTGCCTGGCGTGGATGTAGCTAATAAGTTACACTGGCAGCCTGGAGAGAGAGTAAGACAGATGATACGCTTGATTTGAAATTACTGTTCAGTGTCTTTAAATATTTCAACCATAGTACTTACATATATAATGCACCTCTATGCAAATTTTCTGCCTGGAAATGACTTACTATAATTGCCAAATTATGCACTGTACAACAGAAGGCGCTTTTTTTCTGTGGAATAGAAATCCCCAATCCCAATGCACTTCTTTTTTGGTGGGGTGTATGTACTTTACTGCATTTATAAAGGTATGTGAATGTAAAAAAAAATCACATTAAGTCAACATAATATAAGGAAAGTTAAGCTTTCATGAAAATACACTGGTTTAATATAATACAGCAATAACATATAATAATAGTTCATAAGTTTAATTTGAGGAAAATTTTATTTTTTATTAATAATGGATCTCAATGATATTCATGTTAAAAGTTTTTGCTGCTTAATATTTTGGGGAAACATTTGTCAAGATTCTTTGAAGAATAAAAAAATCAAAATACATGTATTTTGAAATTTGAAATATTATCTTTTGTAACAAATGTAAAAAAAAATATATATATATATATATATATATATATATATATATATATATATATATATATATATATATATATATATACAGCATTTTAAATTTAAATATAATCACAATTGACAAAAAAAGTCTAATACAAAAATGCAAAATAATCATATTTCTTTGAGTGGTGATGTGGCCCCTATACCTGCTTCAGCATCACATCATCCCATTTCTGAAACTGGCCTAAAATTACAGTTCTGCTGCATTATTAATGGTTGCATCAAGATGTAAATATCAAGCTGAACTGTACTGTATTCTAGGGTTTTCTAGCACACCAGGTCAGTGCTGCATCCGAGTGGTCTCTGGCATTCTCCTTCATCTGCTTCTTCCTCACATACATACATGATTTCCAGGTATGATCTATTACTATGGTGGTTCATGAATTAATTAATCACAATTCATTGTATAATGTACAATTCTACATATTTTTGTCCATTCTTAGTATGTGCATAAAATACAATTTGCATAAAGTTTGCTCCCTGTTTAAACCTCTTTTGCTCCAGAAAATCACTCTGCGGGTTCAGCCTGTTCTCCAGAGTAACCATCTCTACGACTCTCCTCACTCTGAAGAGAGAGAGCACATGCAGCGTGGAGAACGCTCACCTCTGCTGGCTGGTGCCATGTGAGACACTGCCACTGTGTGTCTGACATCCAGCACTGCACTCATATTCAGAGGACACAAACTTTTCACGTTCAAGAGAAGGTTCTGTACGCTCTAAGCTTTATGCCTTATTCTGAGAATATTGAGAGAAAGTTTAGTTATGTACAAACATTTTTACACAAACCAAGTCAATACAGTATCACACTGCGTTTTCCTTTTAATTTGAAAAGAAACAATATTTCGACACATTTCAGTGCTTTTACACTTATTCTTGAAATATGGAGATGAAATGTATTGTTTTTGTTTCATTTCATTCACTGGATCCGTTTTGTTGTTGAATTCAGCATGTTTCCACTGGCTCAGTTTCTGTGACATCGAACCTTCTGGTCAAAACAAGCCTTATGTGCATTAAATACAGCAGCTTATCACAATACAGTTACCCATGACCCCCAACAAGACCCTGACACAAATGACAAACAGATGTATGAGTATGACAGCATAAATAAAAACAATCTGACGTTTAATTCTATCTACATTCCGTAAAATTATTTACTACTGACTGATTTATTTCACACAAGATTTACAACCAGCTACTTTGGAGAGTGCTTCCACTAGTGTTTCTTGGCTTTCTCCCTCATCTTTTTGTTGTATTCAGCAATCTTTTTGTCAAAAAACCCTGGAAAAAGAGGGAAAAAGGAGACAATATTAATCATACGTTTTATTACTATATTTTTATTACTATTCAAGAAAATGTGTATATTCTCTTCTTATGCAAAAGTAAATCAAAGTTCAAGTCATTAAGATTAAAACTTAAATTATGACATTTATTATAATGGGTTTATGTGAAGATTGTTTTAAGTTCACTTAAATTAAACAAATCCATTTAACAGAGACATGTTATGATGCTTGCCATCATAAAAATATGCCAAATTACTTCTTATTTTTTATGTCGTTTCTACATTAATTTCAGAGTCAGTGTCAAAATCTATTAATGAATATAAATGTTAATGTTAAGTCACAGTGTGTGTCTCACCTGTGCCGTCCTGAGAGGCAGGTCTCTGTTCCATTTCTTGAACGAAGAGATCGAACATCTGTGTCTGTACAAATTTCTTCACAAACCGTCGTGTGCTCTTGGATTCTAATGCTTTACAGAAATGTGTTCGCTGGAACTCGGCCTGCTGGTCTTTACCGTTCCGCACTATGTACTTCTGGAAGTGACCGACAGTCTTGATAAAGAACGGCAGGAAAGCTTCTGGGACCACCCGGTTCAACTCCTCAAGACCTGGAGGGATGATAAATAATATAAAAATATATGGGTTATTATTAGTTTTAAATACTTGATCTGAATTAACTAGATTTTGACATTTCTGTTATCGTTCTGAGAAAATGATATGCTGTTTATGAGGTGCAACTGCGATTATTTACATTGCAATGTCAAGGTGTTTTGCAGCTATGAAGGTGAAACATTAACGACAACATATTAGTATACATTTTCAAAAAGTAATATTAGCGAATGAAGACACATGATATGTCCAAACATTTCTAATAGTGACAGAGGCACTGTGTTTTGTTTATGGTTATAACGCAGCACATGCAGTGTTGCCATGTCTGCTTAGTATAATTTTTTTGGGATTATTTTTTATAATATCTCTTGTAAATATTACCAATTGCTGATTGCATTGTTGAGCTGCATATTTCAGATAATTTAGGTTTCACTAGTTCACGCTTACATATAATTAGCTGAGGTATGGTATGCGTATTTGGCGTGCTGTCCGGGGAAGGGCTCCAAGCTCGGGAATGGCCCGAACCTAGAGTACCCCCCCTTCACCGTCTAATTATAAAGTGAACTCAAAGTGAGGAGATGGGGTGGAGGAGGGATGCTGATAAACCGTCAATGGATAGAGGTAAGTCAGCGATATTTATACTATGGGATTGATTACTTGATTATGGTCCACTTGTGTTGATTAGGCTAAGTATCTGACGCGCTCCTCCCGAATCTTATTAATAAAATGTCATTTAATTGCAGTGGCTAGTGCCAAGGAGCTTATTTGATCATTCATGTCCATAGCACCAATGATATAGAACAAAGTCACATGCCAGCGTTTAAGTAAATCATTCATGCAATAGTGATTTGTTCTTTGCGTCTGTCAAATGACGAATGAAAGATTTAGGGAAAGTAATTATACTTTTTGTTGTTGTTCTCATTTATCCTTGGCTGCTTTACACTGATTTCCTTATTCAAAATATCATCCAAGATTGTGCATGTAGAATTTGATTATTGAAAATATACCACTCTCAAATGAACATGAAATGACCTGATTAAAAATGTAGACTGATTTGGCTCAATAAGATTTATAGATGAAGCCAGTAAAACGATCCAGTCTTTCCATTGCAAATTCGAGTGATTGAGCACTTAAAAAGATAGCTCTACTAGATAGTGAACATTCACCAGCTGCATCCATCCACACTTACAGTCAACTGTGCGCAAAACAGAACTTAGGTTTTAAAACAAAATATATCTGGGCCTTATTTAGGGTTTGTTCAAATACAACACTACTTATGAGCAATGAGAAAATGGACTAAACTCACTTGAATTCTCATTTTTGGCACCGAGGGCCTGCTTGATTTCATCTTTGAGTTTGTGAGGTAATATTGTGTCCTCATCTCCCATCTGTTTGGAGAAACATTTCAACCACAGTCACCCACACTATATCCATCAGTCACTTTTCAAGGCAACAATTTAAAAGATGCTCTCTATGATTTAAACGTGAACTTACACTCTTGATGAATGTCTCCTTCCTGCCTTCTGACAAGTCAACAACTAGCAGCTGGGTGAGTAGATGAATTTAGATGTCAGCTTGCAGCATTTGAAATGTAAATCGTTGCAATATTTCAACATGTGAGTCTGGGGGTATTACCACTCACCTCGGTCTGGTCAGTGGCCTGTTCTGCAAGACTTTTCTGGACACCCAGCAGGTACGGTGTGGGTGCCATGACGACGTCGATTAGGATTTCAGGAACGATGGAAATGAGCGTGTGCTGCCAGATGAATGGATACAGGAGAACAGCCACTGCATGGATCACCTGAGACAACGTCCTGAAGAGATGGCATGGTTTTGATCAATATGGGTTATAGTATGGATATAAATCAAAGCAAGACCGAACACGTGTGTGTGTGTGTGCACGCATGTATGTCTGTTCTAGTACCCAAGCTCGTCAGCGATGAAGACGATCCTCCGCTCTAGCACAGTAGCAGCAAACACCTTGAGCACCTCATCATCTGACAGGCATTTGAACAATGTGCGGAAATCTACATGCTCCAGCCAGGAGTCTGTCGGACGAGTCAAACTGATGATCTACAGAGAAACATACAGATACTTTATTATAGCTACAGTACATATTTTATTATTTAAAAAAGAAAAAAACAGTTTGGGATAGCTAACTAGAAGCAGACAGACACATAATTTATTGGTCCTCGGGGAGGAAATTTGTTTCCACAGTGGTTGGTGCGTATATAGCACAAACCCATTAACAAAAGACAAGACATAGCAACTTCATGATACAATAAAAAACAAACAAATGCAAATGCATAAGATGGCATATCAATGGCTGATTTCCTTTCTTTAGGAGTTTGTTCTAATTAGTAACTGTTACTAATTTAACAATTTTTGTAGCTTTTTACAGTATGTGACTATGGTTTACAGAGTGATCGCAGGCAATAGAGCTTAAAAAAATCATTCATCCATAGCAATTTTGTGTGCTCTGACATTTTATTCCAATGAACAAGCTATTCATTTGAATCATTGCTAATGTCCATACAGTGATGTAAATTGGGGTTGTTTCTTAGTTTTATTAGTTGTATTTAGTGTAAAATGTTTGTTTGATGTTTTCAGCCTAATTGCGATCCTCTTTTTTTCTCATAGTCATTTATGCAGCTGTCTAACTTTTCTTAAAATTGAGTACCTTCAAATAGATAGATAGATAGATAGATAGATAGATAGATAGATAGATAGATAGATAGATAGATAGATAGATAGATAGATAGATAGATAGATAGATAGATCACTTGATTGGAATGTTACATAGAAAATGTGCTGAAGGAGAAGTTCAAGCAGAACTAAATCAAGTTGGTACAAAGCATGAGGACATACCTGCATGAAGAAACTCATCTTTGACCTTTCCCTGAGCTATTACTTCAACCACTTCAATTTCCTGCTCTTTTCTCAGAGCTTAGGAGGTGTGTGTTTGTGGACAGCGTGTCTCTGCCTGCCTGCTCTGCCGCTTGTTTGGAATTAGATACGTATTACTTAACACTCTATGGTTCAAAATTACTGGGAAAAATACATGGAAAACCAGCTTTTATTCTCTTCCACGATTTCACACCCTTAATCAACTTCCCTTTCCTCTTTTTTTTTGTTTAACATGAAAGGACGGGCTAACATCAGTTTTTTATCTTCCTGTTGACTCGACTGCTGCAAATACAGTGGAAATCAATGGAAAGTGAAGCAGCTGCTGGCTTTCCCGACACTGCATCTGGAAGTCATATCTTACAACAACCACAATTGTTGTGAGTCATTGTTCAGACAGCGATGTCAGGAGTAATAGTGTGGCATGTACAATATGGAAACCCTCCAAACATAGTCTCAACCAGATGGCGTTTATTTATTTTTTTTAAATAAGGGGATGGATTTAAAGATACAAGGGCTTCCCCTTCAGGCTGACGAGCCATTCAAGACAACCCTCAAGATTTTGAAAAAATTTAGTTTCAACACTAGTTCTTACCTCAGTGCCTCTTTCTGGAATAAAACTTTTGATATTAACAGTGTGTCCAGGCGCAGGAAATGCAGATTCCCTCAGGCTCTGCATAAATGGGTAAATCATTGCCATTGAGATTTTTCTGCGCTGCTCCACCTCATCAAAGATCTAAAACACCAAGCAGACAGATTGAACAAACGGGAAAACTTCAAGAAAGAAAAGATATTGCTTTTAATGGAAATATACAGTATAGTTCAAAAGGCTGGATTTCTTTTGATTGAATAATTACTTTTATTTAGAAAGGATACATTAAAAATGACCAAAAATGTATCAAAATACAGTTATAATGTTACAAAAGATTTCTATTCCACATAAATATTAAGCAACACAACTGTTTCAATTTTGTAAAATAATAAGAAGTGTGTACAAAATCAATATATTACAATTATTTATGAAGCATCATGTCACACTGAAGACTGGAGTAATGTGTAAAGGCAATAGGAGGAATAAATTACATTTAAAGTCTATGTAAATAGAAAATATATTTTTAAATTGTAATAATATTTCCCAGTATTCTCCAGATTTCCCTGTAATTTTGATCAAATAAATGCAGCCTTAGTTTATGTGCAATCTATTTGGGAGAGCAGAAAACACATAACACCATATATTATTAATGCATAAGCATCAACAAACACCCAAATTCTGAATATGTCCATTTCTTTAAGATCACATTAGCTTAAGTCATATCACATTAGTCACATCACGTTAGTCTGTGATGTTTGTCCTGAACAAACAAACTCATTTCCAGTCATGAGAAAGCATTCACCTAAAAAAGAAAAGTACCTGAACAAAGTTCAGCTCAAACAAACAAAATACGGTCCAATAACTAGCGTTAAGCTCGGACAGCAAACGGAAAGTTCAACGAAGAGATCAATCATTACACAACCCTTTTCAGACAAGTAAATTACTTCATATTAACAGACAATCAATTCTGAATTAATACAAATCAAGAAAAACAAAAGCCAATTCTCTTGAATGCGAATCATAAAAAGCCCAAAGGCAGATACAGATGACTGTGCAATAAATTAAGATGTTTACCTTGGAAAAGAGTCCAAAACAGGCTACATTACTGATGATACAGTAGGCCTCAGGCAGACGAGCCCCCTTCCCATCAGGCTAATTAAGAAAAGAGCAATGACAAGAGAAGCAAGCTTTAGAAACACTATAAAACACTTTAACTGCATGTGAGTGAGAGTTCTTTGGAAAGAGTTGACCTTATCTCATCTTTTCAGGCATTACAAAATAACAACATTTTCTGAAGAAAAGGTAAGTGGTGCTTTCCCTTTTACTCGAGTGTTGTTAGTGCACTGATAGGAATAGGGCTTTATTCGAATGAGTTATGGGCAGTGATGAGTATGAGCATAAATAACAGGAAGTATCACTAATGAGCCCAGTCATTATTTACCAGAAGCCTCCTACAGTATCCATTCTTCCTCGTCCCATCAACATCAGTAAGCACGAAAGAGAATGTTTCACTGAGAAATAGAGAAAAAGAGAGATGATGAAAATACAGTTTCTGCCTAAACAAGGCATGCTGGGAGAAACGATGCGCGTGGTTAAAGTACCTGGGATATTCTGTTAAGGGTGCCCAGTTTACCCCCTCTGGAAAGCAAAAGAGTGTGAGCGCTTTTAATGTCTTCTCTTCCTCCTCCTTCTGAAACCGCACCATTCCATCCTTCTGTACTCAATAGAAAGAGAAAAAGACAAATGGAGAATAAGACTATATTAATATGCATCAGGAACAGAAAATGCAAATGGTCTTTTTCATTCATATAGGTCTCATCAATATGAGAATGACAATAAAGCTATATAACTGTTTATATATATATATTTATTTATATATGTAGGTAAGGTCCATGCACTTGGCCCAAAGTAAGGTATCCAGTGGTGGCTCAAGGTTTCTTGCATGTTCTGTCTTTTCAGATAGCAAAATTATTCAAATTAAGTTTAATTTTAATATGACCTCGAATTTAGATTGTCATACGAATTGGTTGCGTGACCATTTCTAATTATTATTATTCTGAAATTTGATTATTCTATGTAGTCTCTAATATTATTGTGCTCGTTCATTTGGGTGCTCGTGTCGCTCAAAGATATCACTTTGGCCTTGGCGTATCTTACGGTCACATTCTTGTGAGTCTTGGTTATTAAACAGAGGTTATTGGCTAATACTTTAGACCACCGATCCTATGTTTGCTCATTCTAAAAGTTCTTTTAAAAATGAATCTAAGAGTAAGATGCATACATGACTTCAGGAAAATACATAGTATGGAGTGCTGGACACACACCACACTATGGGCTTTCTGGCTAAAGAATTGCCCCCACACTTTTGTTGCAACACTTTAAATACAACACCAAGATAAAAGCATCCCCCAAATGTATGCATGTACAAACAATTAAAATTTGCATTAAACAATTAGAATTTGCATTAAACAATTAGAATTTGCATTAAACAATTAGAATTTGCATTAACCCAGATCCCAGTCAGGAGTAGTTTACACCTCAATGGGAACAGAAAGTGATTTACATGGAAGACCCTGGAAAAGGGCACTCCCATTACAGTAAGCCAAATATCTTAGGAACTAACTCTTAGGATCTGTACTTTCTTTTAGTCTACTTTTGTAAGATTGAGACCATTGTATCACTCGCCCTAAGAATTATTAAAATGGTACCAAACATGACTGTAAATATCACTTGCATTCATGTAGAACATTAAACTATTGACCGTTCTTAGTGAACCAAGTGGAGGGAGGATGGGTAAGGAAGGTGATAAGAAGGAACTGATAACATGAATGAGAGAGGTGTTCCCTGCACCTCCACTCTGTGGGGTGTCTCGAAGATGCTTTTGTATGTTTGTATTGTCTGTTTCTCAGGAGATCAAAGAATCTGAGGTTCTTTCATCCTTACATATACATATATATATATATATATATATATATATATCGTTTAAGCATCGATATCGCGATGTACGAATCCACAATAGTCACATCGCAGGATGTGCGATGTAGGCTCTCGTAGTTGATCCGTTATTCATTAACTGTATGGGCCAGAGAGCGCGCGTGCGAGAGAGAGAGAGCGCGATATATATATATATATATATATATATATATACAATGCATTGTATGTATATATACAATGCAGTTATATGTGATTTAATTTATGATGCAATTAACCAAACAGAAATATAGTATTTTTCTGATATAAAAGTCCAATAATCCAATTTAATTTATGGCAACCTCTACTTATATTATTTTGGGTATTGCATTATACATTTTTACTATAACTGGTTACCTTATTTCATCTTAAGAAATAGGCCTATATAAAATCAAATAAAAAATCAAATAAATAATATATACATATAAAAAATATGTATATAACATCTGCATGACTTAATCTACCAATTTAATATACTTTAAAATTGAAAACGTTTAACTTTAAAATAGATAAACTTAAAACGTATAAACAGTAAATCCTTTTGCAAGATTTATACTATTAAAGTTCTGATGAAGTTTGTCCTAACACCCAAATTTTACTCCAAACTTCAATGTCTTCGAAAAACAACTGAAGACACAATCGCACTTTCTAATGAAGACATAATATTGTGAATTAAGCATTTTCTAATTCAATAAATTTAATGCAAGCATTAAAAAAATTTACTGAATTGTTATTGAATGTAAATAATGCTATGATGCTACAGAAGCACTGAATACATTCTCAAGGCTACATGTGGCTGCATGCAGATCACAGGGTTTGTATGTCACCTTAGGGAACTGATAGATGATCTGTGGCTCGTATATTCCATCTTTGGTCTTTTTAGGCCGAACCACCACCAGATATTCAAAGAAAAACTGCCCACTAGAGTATCGCTGCTCCTTTGCCTTTTCTTCCACGGAAGAGAGCTCTGTGCTAGCAGGCAGATCTGGTTCCTTACCAGTTCCTACAAAACACATACACACGTTAGCTTCTGTGATGTTTACCACTTTTTAAAAACAAATCAACACAAATGCTCTGACACAAATGCTCTGACTCTGATACAGTACTACCAAACCAGCTGTTTATAAATGTTTGATTTCTGAACGATCTAAAAATGTTGCTCTTCAGAAAGAGCACTTGAAATGCTGATCAAACAGGGAATGCCGAACCTCGAACAAGTACAAACAAATTAGAGATGAGAAAGTCGGAGCTCTTCTGTGAATTTCCTTAACATTTCCTTTTGGGCCTGCTTTTTGGCAGCCTCCCCCAACACGGAGCAAATAAAGCCGAGAGGAATACCATAGGAGTCCACAAGGTCACAAAGTCTTGTTCTAGCTTGACTTGCCTCACCATGACAACCTTCAATGTGCCTTTCTGTAAAGGACAGAACAATAACTGCTGCTTGTAAATGAAAAGACAAGACGTGCACTAAAGGACTGATGCAGATTGTGTGCTTTGACTGACTCTGTGAACCTCCTTGTGACTTCATAAATGAATTTTAAATTAACAACATATTTAGCATATGAATTTGTAATATTTGAGCTTAAAACTGAAGTTTGAAAGAGTAATTCGTTTAGGCATTTTGCCCTACTTACACTACTAGACCGGAATGAGTCATGCTGAAATGTTTTGACAAGGTTAACTACTTTTACATGCAATATAAAGTCAGTGACCACGGCTAAAGATAACGTTTTAAAAAGTCAAGTTTTGTTGTGCTTTCATTGAAGATGCTTTTTTTGTCACTTAAAACTTCAAAACAGATCTGAAGAGATTCTTTAAGTAACAAGGTATGTGTTTTATAAAGCAGTACTTAAATGAGGTTTCTCACTGTCTTTGCTGATCTTTCCTCGGAAGGACGAAAATAAGGTACTGAACCTCTTCATGGCCCCCATGTCTGACTGATCTTCACCTGAAAGAAAGACACCTGAGAAATAAAATGCACAGAACAGAACAATTAATCTACATGCAACTGCACAGAAATGCTCAAAACGTTCAGAAATGTTACCAGAAATGGCTTGAACGCTAACTCATGTTTGGTTATTCACTTCCTTAGCCAAAGAGGGTCGCTTTGACAGCTGAAATGTAAACTGTGAATTCAACGAATGTAATTGATTGTTTCCCGCGTGACTATATTTTCAGGAGTTCCGCAAGAAACCACAAAGACTCTTGCTTATCCTGCTTTGTTTGTCATCTAAATACTATACCAGATAGTAAACTGTAAAGATGAAAATATCCCCAATTCAATATTGTGACAGCAACTATTCAAAAAAATCAACAGCATGATAAATCTAACTAACAAAACTATTAATGTCTTAGACAATGATGTAGATAGATAGATAGATAGATAGATAGATAGATAGATAGATAGATAGATAGATAGATAGATAGATAGATAGATAGAATGTAAGTAATTGCACATTAAAATATACAAGGAAAAAGTTTATATATTGAAAAATGTTATAATCTCATATTAATAAATAAGAATATTAATATATGAACAATTTCTACAGAATCACTAAAACACAGTTTGTTTGAACTTACTTCGGTGTTTACGTGAGTTTGCCTTCTTTTCTCTTCTTTTGACATTCGAGGAAGTAATTCCGTTCATGTTCGAATCTCTTTGCGTGAAGTTTGTCAATTAAAATGATATTTATGTCGTGGTCTCACAGAAATCTTTCCCATGGACGCGCAAGATCTCTGCTCTGTAGAGACTGAGGGTGTAATACCAACATGTGTGGGCGCGCTCAGGCTGCTGATGTCTGATTCGCCGATCAATGGTTCTTTTGAAAATAGTCCGTTCATTCGAACCGATTCGCAAACCGTTCGTGAGAGTCAAACAGTTTGATTTCTAAAACGAACTCGAAAATATAGTGATACATATATTTATACAAACAAATCACGTTTGTTTGTATAACGATACAGTGCGGGGCGCCTTGGTAAAGTCACTAAAACCATATGATTTATTGAAATAAACTGTCCGAACAAACCGAATCAGTGAAAAGATGTGAATTAAAGGCAGCTCGAAAGACACTTCAAACGATGTAAAATATCTTCTTTAGTCGGTGGGAGTGCTCTTCAGTGCAACTAGTCCACAATATATATATATATGCTATAGTAAATTGTTTGTCTTTTGATGCCTTCATTATCAGGTGACTCTTGAAAAAAAAAAATTCAAAATAAATGTAATCTCCATGAGCTAACTTAATAAGTTTGCTAACTTATTAACACTTGCTAATAACGCATCTGCTGGCTTCATCCTAAGGTTGATTCACTTTGGTAAAAATATCCACTAGAAAATTCTCAGAGAGTTACAGCCTCATTTGTATTGACTAAAATAGTTTTATTTCTGAATAAACTGGTTTACAGATCTACCAGTGCAAACTGAAAACAGTATTTATTGCACATATCAAATGATGGGGAAAATAATGCATTGATTGAAAACTTCAGTAGGCTTATAAGAGGTCTTACCATTGTTGGTCTCAATTTCTGTATCTGAGAGAGTTCTTCTCTTATCTGCGTCATCTTCCTCTTCTTGAGATCTTTCTGTAGACCAAGACAGAGACAACTGAACTTTGTGCTAGTACCTAGAAGTGTTAATTCGTCTGTACACTTGCAGTTTATTTACATAGCAGAGCAAATTTGGATGGCAAGGTGTGTGAGTGACTCACGTTCACGTCGATCACTTCTAAAAGAAGAAAACAGTCTTCTTCTGAAAGGATTTTCCGCTTCATCCAGTGGTGCTCTAGCTATAGTGGTCAAAATTACAATTGAAATGATCAGGAATCTTTCCAGAATGCAAATATGTTGAGATTTTAAGTATATTTTACTACTTTAATCATACACATATTCATTAAAAATAAGAATATTGTATTTTTAATTTATTTATTTATATTAAACGACTTACTCTTTGAACGCATAGAGGAGAACCCCCAGGTTTTCCTGGATGACGTCATTGTGTTACCTACAAAAAACACATACACACTTAATCAAGTTTCTCAAGTTTCCTCCATATTTTATAATCTCAATCACAATCAGAAAGAAATTCATCGCAATGTAACAAAAGAGAACCTTATGTCAAGTTCGTTGCTCCTTAAATGTGAGAAACTTCCAAGGTTTTTTCCCAAGGACCAAGGTTAAAGTCCTTTGGGTCCTTGAGTAAATATTAACTTGCCGTCTCTTTGACATTAATGGAAAAAGTCTTGACACTCCCTTGACTGCACGTGTGTCCATGATCACAGACATGTGTAACCTCATACCTGCTTCATTGTTACCATCACCAATAAACAACAAGTCTATTTTTATGCATTTACCCCTGTATTAAGAGATTTTATTTTTATGAAAAGCTTATAACTAAATGATTTTGTGCTTCTAAACAATACTTTATGAGCAGTCTCTTTGCACCAGTTAGAGAGAAGGAAGCTTAACGAAATGATATAACCAACATGTTTTTGCTTAGATAAACTGCAGTACTTGCACTCTTCAAAGTTATTTCCTGTGACAGCCACACTACGACAGGAAGTATCAGAATTGTGGTAGTTTTGTTGTAAAGGGGTCAAACAGTAGCGTCACATGAACTTTGCGCTAACTGTATATCTAAGCCAGAAGTTCTATTCACATGGTCATCTTTGACATGATATATACAATGGCATGCAGCAACATGCACTTGTTAAAACAATCTGATTAAACCGCATTTTATCTGTGTTTGTGTGTGAATAATCTAGTTATAATCTAGCAATGTAATCATTTTAATAGAAATAAGATGGAAAAAAATACATCAGTAAAAATGTGTTCAATGGATAATTGTAAGTGAAAATTTTACATGTAAACACATTTAAATTACATTTATATATACTGAAGTAAAAAATAATTCCAATAATTACATTAATATATTAACTAATAAGTAAAGTTTTGATAACTATTTTAAAGTTTGGACTTTTTGTTTTAAAGAAAATTAGCCCAAAATGTATTCATCCTCAAGCTATGCTAGGTGTATATGACATTCTTCTTTCAGACGAATACGATTGGAGTTATATCAAAAAACATCCTGGCTCTTCCAAGCCTTATAATGGCAGTTGATGGTAGCCCAAAATTTGAAATCCCCAAAAATTAAACCAATCTATTATAAAAGAAGTCCATGCGGCACCTGGGGGAAAAAAAAGGCCTTCTAATGCGACGCGACACAATGCGATGTGCTTGTATAAGAAAAATTTCCATATTTACAACTGAATGAATCTAAATCTCTTCCACTAACTGTAATGCACATTTATGAAAGAGAGGTGTCCAGCGGATGACGTAGGCAACAAACACGGAAGTGATGAATGTGGAAACGCAGGGGAGAGAGCAAAACACCGTTCACAAATTAGTAGTACTGTAAGGATAATAGAAACTAAGATACTTTGATCTTCTGAGACATACAAAAGACACAAAGTGCATTAAAATACAGATATATATTTTCCCACATCTCACTGAGAGAAAATGTGGAAAAGCCTCTCTCCAAATGTAACAGTTCCTTGATCTCTAGAGTAACAGACAATACAAACTTACACGGACATATCTTCGAGACATGCAGGAAACACATCTCTCACATAAGCACTGGTTCCTCCTCATCCCCAACTTTCCCGTTGCCCAGCTCACTCAGAATGGTCAATAGTAGAATCTAAATCTACATTGATGTAAGTGATATTTACAGTCATGTCTGGTATTTGAATAGTCTCAGGGCAAGTGGTACAATGGTCTCAATCTTACAAAAGTAGACTAAAAGTACAGATCCTAAAAGTTAAGAGATATTTGGCTTACTGTAATGGGAGTGCCCTTTTCCAGGGTCTTCCATGCAAATTAACTTCTGTTCCCTTTGAGGTGTAAAGTACTCCTGTCTGGGATCTGGGTTAATGCAAATTCCAATTGTTTGTACATGCCTCCATTTAGGGGATGTTTTTTCTTGATTTGGTATTTAAAGGATTGCAGCAAAAGGATCAGGACCTTCTGTAACTGGAATGAACCCTTGGTATAAAGTGTATTTCACTAAAAGTCATGTATGCATCTTTTACTCTTAGATTCATCTTTGAGAATTTGATGTCTCTGAACTGGCTATGTAATTGGCCTAATACTTACCTGACTGATAATAAATTGTTACATTGGATTCTTCTCTCTAGATTATACTGTATTCTTGTTACCGCATTTCCTGTGTCAGGTTAGTAACAGACTAAAATTCAGTTGAAATGGAGCATAGTGCACACCAACTGTATCTTTTGAGATCCGGCTAACACTTGGTATTAGTTATAGTGTACTTAGATTGTAAGGGCTTATAGGGATTTTCCATTTAAGTCTACTGAACTGGTTGTTTGACCAACCTAAATAGGATGAGCCTAACCTCTGTTTACTGTAATATTACTCTTGTTAAGTGTACATGGGGAAACCATGGCTTGACCATACCAAAACTACTATCAGGGAAAGTAATGTTGGTCGTCTTATATCTATAGTCCGGTAACTGTAATCCCTTACAGTTACGTCAAAATACGTAGTAATCAGATTATAGTTACATTTTGAAAAGGGGGAAATACTTTCAGGATTACAATGGTTTCATTTAAAACTAAATAAATCAGTATTTTGGCATAATAACACTATATTAAGCTTAGCTTGATTAATGACTGAGTCACGTGTGCCTCCCGCTGGTGCATGCGCAAATAACAGCTGTCTACAATCTCCTCAGACGCAGATTGAATCACTGCTGCTAAACGATATAATGCCCGCGGAAATTCCGCTGCTATTTTGTTTAAAAAGAAGAAAATGCAAACAACGTTGTACAGAGCAAACTGTGCCTTCCAGCAACGAAAACACTTTCTTCATCGAAGGATTCGACATCAAACCTAAAGAAGCATTTGCAATTTAAAAACTAGTTTTATATTTGCAAAGAGAAAAAAAATATATTTGTATTCTCTATTTTCCTTTTGAAGAAACATTTTCCATTGTCTAAAAATTGTTCTTATTATATTTTCATTGAAAAAAAAAATGAGTTTGTATTCTCTATTTTCCTGTTGAATAAACATTTTCCATTGTCAAAAAATTGTGTTCTTATTATATTTACTTGGGGGAAAAAAGGAATTTGTATTCTCTATTTTCCTGTTGAAGAAACATTTCCTTAAAATTCTTTCTTATTATATTTTCTTCCAAATAAAACAAAATAATCTGTAATACCAATACCATGCACTTGATGTCTGTATAGTCCTTTACAAATATATTAATTCAGGGCTGTGAAATTCTTAATTAATAAATGTTGTTGTTTTTAAAAAATAATATTTGACCTTGAAGTAATCCAGAAGTAATCCAAAAGTAATCAGTTACATTACTTTCTTATTGTGGTACTTGGATTACGTTACTGAATACTTTTTTTATTAAGTAATTAGTAACTATAACGGAATACATTTTTAAAGTGACCCTCCCAAGCCTGGTGACCTCTGACTATAATGTTACTTTATTCAAGTGTGTACAAATCTTTGGGGGCTAATTAAAAGTACATTTAAAATGAGCAAACATAGGAGCGGGCTGTCTAAAGTATTTGCCAATTACCAAGACTGACGAGAATGTGACCGTAAGATACGCTAAGGCTAAAATGATATCTTTGAGTGATACGAGCACCCGAATGAACGAGTACAATAATATTAGAGAATATATTAAATAATCAAATATCATAATAATAATAATTAGAAATGGTCAAGAAAACAATTTGCCTTTCAACCTAAATTCGAGGTCATACGTAAATGGAGTCAGATTTGTAAATTAAATTTAATAACTTTTTGCGCGCTGAAAAGACCAAACACGCAAAAATCCTTCAGTCAGCACAGGATATCTTTCTTGGACAGAGTGCGCGGACCTTACAGTAATAATATAAGCCAAGAGGACACTAAATTTCCTTTGTTGTTAACAAAACTTGTTTCTCGCGAGATTAGCATATTGTCATTGTAGTTTGCGCTATGCCTGCATGGACGCCACTCTATGGTGAACGCATGTAAAACAGTTAGCAAAAGTTAGAGATTAAAGTTTATAAAGTTGTAAATATGGATATTTTTCTTACACAAATGTATTGCTTTGCTTCACTTCGGAACGCCTTTGGTAACCCCTCAGAGCTGTGTGGACTTCTTTTATAATGGATGAGTGCAATATTTTAGCGTTTACATTTTGGGCTACCATCCACTCCCATTATAATGCATGGATTAGCATGAACATTATTTAATAAAACTCAGATTTTATTAGTCTGAAAGAAGAAGAATGGTCTGAGGGTAAGTAAATAATGGGGTAATTTTCATATTTGGCTTAACTAACCCTTTAAATTAACTGAGACTTGTTATATGCAACTAGTAATTTACTGTAAACTATAGTTCAATAAAAATAACTATTTTCGAAAATACCTGAAACATTTTCACTATATTATTGTTAATATTTATTTTAACAACTGAATAATAATTAGAAAGTTGTGTCATCTATTAATATATAGTTAATTTTGCCTTATCAAGAACTCTGTCCTGATAAAACTCATGTTTACTCATAGTCTTTCAAACATGAATCTCTATCCTCTCCCATAGGTTTATTGCCATGTTTTCGTGAAAGACGTGGTCGTTAGTATACTCTGAGTCTTTTTATAGCTGACTGTATTCCCCACAGGACGACCTCGGGTCATCAGTAGGCCTTCCTGTTGCCCCAGTGACTCTGTCTCAGCAGTTATGTGGGAATATTTTGAGGATGCACTTCACGACTTTTGTATGTTGCTGTTGTTTCAACCTTTTGTAGATTTGGTCCTTAAAGAGCTCATTTATGTTCTTTCAGATCCAGATAGTTACATAAATACTGTTCAGAGCCTTAATTTCAATGTACATCAGAAATTGGATAGAGTTTTCCACCATTCCTATAATACGGAACCCTGTTGAATGTTTAAAATAACAATAAATAATAAAATAAAGGTGTCCAAGAATCCTTTTTTTTTTCCTGGTGTACTTGGCTTGGAACTGAATAGACAGACAAGAGGCTGTGCTGGCTGCTGGGAAAAGGAGAATATGCTCCTCCATGACTCCTCCCTCACACATCAATCAGTCATTAACTCTTCATTCACTCTCTCTCTCTCTCTCATTATTCATCATGTGATGAATGTGGTGGGACAGTAGCTGACATCTTTTTGTACTGCACAGCTGTTTTAAACAGCTCCTCATCATTGTTCTCAAACTACTTTTATTCCTTTTTCTCCAGTTGTTGTCTCTTATCGAAATACAAATCAGATTGCATTGCATCAATGACTGAAATTTCGATGACTAGATCTGACCAAGGATCAGTCTTGTGAAAGGTAACGTTGACTCAAGAATACTTCAGAGGAGTGCAATTCTCTTTTAAAGAAGGCTTAAAAACAGATGTTTCTGATGGTCTCATACAACAAAAACACACTCTGACCCTTAAAAAGACATTTACTAGAACAACATGTTCATTTAGACGCACTTTAACCAGGTGGCAATGCTTTTTGTGATTAAGTTTAAGTTCTAACTTTTAGCAGTTAAAGGGATTGCTCACACATTGTTTTTCAACTTATGACTTTTTTTTTTCTCTTTTCGTTTTTTGTGTAAAGAGGGCACAAGTCCTTTGGTTTGATTTTTTTGGTGATGTTTTAGAAAGTTGTTGTATTTTCATTCACAATAATGTTTTATTTTATGTCAGTCTTTAATTTTTTCCCCAAGTAACCCCAACAACAACAACAGCAATAACAAAATCAGTTTGTCTGTGTAATTTAATGATTGCTGACTGACATGGAGCTTTTAATGTACAGGTATATGCATACAGATTTGTACTCGGTCACAGAACCTAGACAAACTAAACTGGAATGTGAGATCTTCTCTGGATTGACTGTGCAATGCAGCGGTTAACGTCAACCAGACAAGCATCAACACGTGCACACTACACACCCTTACCTTAAAACGGGTTATTATTTAATGAGAGTGTCTCCTTTCTGTACAGGAGGGCTGTTGTTCAACACGGCACGGACTAAATCAGGTCATATGTTTAGTTTTTTTATACACTTATGTGTAAAGATCCTGCTTGTAACAGGACATAATTCTTGCATTTCACCCCAGTGTCATTTTGGCAGGTCTCAAAAAAAGTCTAGGCCAGTACTTAACTTTACAATAAGCTCTCTTACCTTACAGGTCTAGAAAGGGGACTGAAATTAGATATTTTTTAGACTACTTCCCTAAACACTAAAGAAACACAGGACCAGCTTGCCCCAACCTCTAGAGGGCAATATAGCACAATATAGCTAGCATATGACTCGAGCTACTTTATGTTCTTATTTTCCATTATTTTGAGTTTTGTAAGGTAACAAACTTTAATACATGAAGGAGCTAGTAGGGATATCGATTGAAAGTGCCTTCTGAGATCCTGCAATGTTATTTTCCACTTTTTTCCACTACAGTGTACAGTGAGCTTCTAGAATAAACACTATGCTAATACGTTTTATCTTATAAGGAAGTTATTATACTTGCACAGTTTTCACCACAGGAAATAAAAGAAAGCCACATAGTGAGAGTAACACATGTTAAAACGGAAAAAATAAAAAAAGAAATTTTTAATTAGAAAATAAATAAATAATGGAATTATACTAATTTATTTATATCATAGCCTATGTATTTTGTTATTTACATGCACTGTATCAGTTATTTTGGCTAGTTTGACTCTACCAGGTCTGAAACTCAGGAAACTCAAGTCTTTCATCAGGCTGTTTCTCCATAAATGCTGCATCTCGTAAAATAGGCAAATACTTAATTTTGCATGTAAAATTTCTTTGCAAATGTCTCTCTCTCTCTATATATGTATCCATATAATAATAAACATTTATTAACAATGTTCAATGTTTTAAATATATATATATTTAAAACATTGAACATTGTAAATAAATGTTTATTATTTCATTAAAATGCACTTATTGTTGCACATATGTTGTTTCAGGTAAATGTGAACACGATTTCTGCTTCTACATTTGTTTGAATTTCAAAAGTTTTGCTGTGCACCTGTTCTCATAAAAATTGTAATGTTTCATGTTCATCAGTTATAAGCACAACTTGTTCATTTACAGTAACCTTAAGGCGGTGTACCAACAGCTAACAGGTGTTTCTACAGAATGAAAGCTAGCAGCATTATAGACATGAAAGGACATCACCCTCGTGGTTTGTAGTATAGAAACACAACACGTTCAAGGTGACTTACCACAGTGCTAACTTTCTTTTGTGTCTCCAATTTGTAGCTTGAGAAGGTTGGAAATCTTTGGTTTGATTAAATATTTACCACATCACTTGAGCGTGCTAGCAGTCCGCAACTGCCGTTCAGTGCCAGTTAACCTGCTGAACCAGTTTCGTCTATTTACTTTCTCCTCACCCTCCTGGAACCAGACAAGCTCTTACCACCATGTGATTCTTTTCACTCTGTCTTTGTCCTTTCTAAGTCACTATACAGCTTCTGTCTTGTGGGTGTGTTTGCTTTGGTGTACAAGTCTTCTGCTTTCATTTAGAGGAAGTGCTCATAAAACAGAAGAGCTGAAGTGAACTGTCAAACAGCAGGGAGGGGATTTCCTAATTTTAAACTCTAATGTCCATCAGGCCTTTCCCTTACAGGTGTACCTACGGAAATAAACGAAACTGTACCACACAAATGTTGCTCACAGATGATAAAAACATTACCATCACTGAGATGTGATTTAAACAACTGCATACAAACTGGTTAACAGAACAGCAAGCATTTTTTTTTAAACAACTGCTGAATCATTCTTTACCACATGCTTAATAAGCATTTCCGTTCACACCCACATAATGATTTTTTTTTTCTTATGAACTTCTAAAAGTGAAGGTTTTCATTTTCATTATTAATTCTCCCCTAGAGCTTTTCCCCAAGATGCTGTTATTATTCATTTCTTGACAGACCTGCTTCCATTATTCCAATAAATACTGTGAATGTCTGAGAACAACTATTGGTAAAGAAATTTTATAAATACTTTATTATGTTGCCCTTGGCATTAAGCAATTGCAGTTGCATATTTCTGGGTGGAAATATTTGCCTATATTTTTTTATTGAGCGGATCAGTATGAGATTAAAAAAGATCTACTTATTTTGTGTAACTTTTGATATGGCATTTTAATGGCTTATGCACTTCACTATTTTTGGAGTGAGATATTTCCAGCAAATGTTGAATAATAACAGATGCCTTGGCAAAGCTGTCACAAGTTTTTAAATGCATCAGTATTTGCAGAATCAGCTAAAGTACTCAAAGTTTATGAAGAGTTTTGAAGAGTTTCCATTAAAAATAAAACTTAAATATTATTGTTATTCTTTAAAGCTCACATGAACTACTTCCTCCTGATGAGGAAGCAATAGAGAAGCGCTGCGCTCTGGGGAATGGTGGAAGATCTAGGGAGAGTGAGCTCAAGTCTAGATCCTAACAGAAGACTAGAATTGTGATATAATGATATATGTTATAGATGTCAATATGGCCATTTATATACAAGGGTTTCTGATATAGAGGGGTTTTGTGAGAACTAATAATTAAAATCATTAAAATGTGAGATTAAAATAAATAATTAACAAATAAAACATATTTACTTCATTTGTTTACCTGCATGTCACATGGCAATTTACTAACATACAAGAATCATGAAAATGCAAATGCGTAACATTTTTGAAGGTAAATATTAAAGCAAATATTTTAGGGTTTGACTGATAAAAATGTTTAGGAATCTTTGATCTAAATAAACAATGCAGACAAACTGGTTGCTATTAAGCTCTTAAGAAATATTCAGGTGGTTGTACTAGCCTCATGTGTAAAGAGTGGCATTTCCTTCAGCTCAGGGTGAAAGTATGGCGTAACGATATGGTGTCTGAGTCCGTTTCTGTGTCTTCTCTGCTCCTGGAGTTCTTGCCTGAAGGTTGGCCAAACAAAACATCCTTGCATCGCCCTCTTTCCTTCTAAAAACGAAACCATTAGAAGAACAGAATAACTGTTTACCTGTGCTGATTAATCCTGTTTTTCCACAGTGACTTTTGCTTATTTTTATTGACACTGCAAAGGGAGAAGTTGAAAGCAAACAGTGTAAAAGCAATTAGTCACTTTATGCTCTTTCACACCTTATGTAACACTATCTGTGGTCTGCTTTTTTATCTACAAATACCAGTCCATTGGCTGAGCTAATTAACCCACAATAAGCATATTATTAATAGCTTATTCTGGTGTATATTTTACATGGTAGATAAGACAGGAGATTACCACTTGGTAACTTTCTCTTCTCTCTTTTCCTGTAGCTTGTGGGTATTTAGAACTGCTCACACTGCTTGAGTATAGAGAAGCCACATCAGCTGCCACAGGAAACAAAAACTGGCAAACAGTGAGAACGTCACTACTTCTTTACTTTTTTTTTATTGCTATTTACTACACTCTCAGAAGAAAAAATGTACAAAGCTGTCACTGGGTCTTTGTAATTTAATTTACCCGTAAATGATACATATTAGTGCCTTAAGCTATATTAGTACTTTAAAAGTACATATTAGAACCTTTTAAAAGGGTACCACTGCTTTTGCATAATTTAAGAAACTCTGAGGATTATATTTTGATGATTATTAGTGTTGAAATGTTTAGTAAACTGTACATCAGAGGATTAAATAACTATAAATTAAGAGTTAAAATAAATAGAATTTTATTTAAATTAAATATTCAGGAATAATCTATTAATATTTCTTATTTAAATTTTCTTACCTGACAGAGTGTCACGGTGCAGGGTGCCGTCTCAGCTTCCCCTGTGGTCTGTGTTGTCCTGTCTGTTCAGTAGCTCGTGGTCTGGGCAATCAGCGCTGATCATGGCGGGGTTGTGCAGATCACGAGCTGATTCTTCCCCACCTGTCGCTCGTTCCCCCACTCCCTTATATGTCTCTGCTTTTCTGTCTGTGGTCGTGAGTAGATTGTTTTGTCTTTGCCCATGTTTTGCATGATTCTCAGTATCAGTCTCACCTTCTGTTCTTGTGTCAAAGGATCCGTAATTCGGAGATCCGGCAGCGCGAGTGGTCCGCAGTGTGCCGGCCAGCTCGGAAATCTCTGTGTGCGCCAGAGCATTTCATTATTGTTTATGTTATTTTGTGTTTTGTGGCGAGAATAAAGCTTCTCCTTTTTCTTTACTCTGCATCTGAGTCCTCTGTCCAGTACGCACCCGTGACACAGAGGCCTTATCTCCATTGCAACTGGAGGATCTACAGCATCACGCAGGGACTAAAACAAACGTTATGTTTTAAATGTATTTAAACTCAAGCCAGCATATACAATATATAAATATGACCTATAGACATCTGAATATTAAATTATTAATAAATAAAAAAATGTAGATCCTGTCTGACCAGTACAAACTGCAGTAAATGGTTCTGATGAACTTTCTCCTCTGCTGTATGAGGGTCCTTCAGCTCCATCTTCTCCCACTGATTCTCTCTCTGCAGCAGCTGCTCCAAATACGTCTGTTTGATAAGACCCATGGAGCAAAAATATCATTTCAGGTATATTTCTGGTATATTTTAAAATATGCAAAAAAATCATATTGCTCTTTGAAAATATATTTACATAAATATATATTTTAATACTTTTTGGTTACTTGTATTTCCTCACATATTTTGGGCCATTTTATTTATTGTCAATCTAAATGTAAATATATTATCAAAAAATTTATATATATATACATATATATATTTTTTTTTTTTACATTTTGCATGTACACAACATGTATTTTTGCCCCTTGAGATATATTTTGTAGTATATTTGGGTATTTGAAGGTTTATTTTGAAAAATGCATAAAGCCAGGCATATTTCACATATATTTAAAATATATTCTGGAATATAATGATATATAAATATGCATGAATATAAATGTGTATATTCAAACCACTAGGTCAAAAAAAAAACTAAATCACAGTCAGTAGCTGGTCAGTTGCAAAACAATGTATGTTGAAGGGAAGTGAAAATATTGTGGTTTTACTTTCACACTATACTATCACAGAAAAGTAATAAAGAGATAACCTAACTTTAAACCATACTTATTTTAAAGTAGTATGTGTTAAAGGAATTAGGGCACCTTGACTTTGTCTTGCAGGTTCCTGCGCAGTTCTTCAGTAACAGGTGGATGCTGGGTAATCTGACGCACAAGCAGCACATCAGGGCACTCCAAAACCGGATGCATGCGGATGGAACTAGACTTTGGCAGTTTTTCCTTCAACTCAAGACTACAACCAAGGGTAGTCCCCAAAGGGGGTCCTGGAGTCTTCTTTTAAACACCAGTCATGAAAACAAACCATTGAGGCATTAAAGTTAATAATCCATACTAAACTGCATGCTTAAAAAACAGAGACGTTTCCAAACCTGTTTGGGAGCAAAAACATGATTGGATATTTAATGTGGATTTGTTTTGAGAATGTAAAGCAAATGAGTTCTTTGTGCCACAGCAGGTTAATACAAAAAGGATGTTTACACCTACAATGATTATGAATTACCTCAGATGCAGCCGGGAATGACTCCCATTTCCTGGATTTGAGGTGTGTGGGCATGATGTCATCCTCTGGCATGGATGAGAGCCAATGAGTGTTGATGCCTGGGGCCTTAGCAGAGTTATGCCAAATGATTCTGAAGAGGAATCAATCAGGATACCAATACTTGAAGTATTTTACTTGCTGCATTTGTGTAAACTTGCATTTTAAAAGGATGGTCAGTAACATAATGCACAGGATAAATGCAAAGTGTCCTGACGTTGAGAGTCTGGTAGTGGGTCAGTGTGGATGGTGCTCTTCCACATCTTGAGCTCTCAGCAGATCTGAGGCTGAACAGTCCTCATGCACCACAAACAATCTCAGAGACACAACAGTTATTAAATTTTAAACGTCACTTGGTAAGCAAACAAAATGCAATGCGATTTTTTTTCAAGCAAATACCTACAATTAATTTGAAGAGAGGAGAGGTTTACACATGATGTTGACACCTAAATCTCACATAGGTCTTTTCTTCCATCCATCCTCTTACTTTATACGATCTATGCGCAGTTGCACTGTTGGAGGTGCCATCCCGGAAAATAACATCACATGCTCTTCCCTCATAGTCCGTTATTACCGTTGCAAATTCAGCTTTTTCCACACTAACCAGTTTTTCTCCTGAAATCAGATTTAATCACTATTTTTGTCAACACTGTAAGAACCTTTTATAATGTTACTGCATTAAGGTACTCTTGCACCTGAGCTCAGATGTTGTTGCAGCTCCCCCTGCTGGAAGAAGGTGCTAATACGCGTCCCATCAGCGTGATCCACTATCCACTATCACCATCACTATGTCAATCCCAGTAAAAGTCATGACAACTCAGTGTGCGTTTACTAATGTTTTATCATGATTAATACAGAGCAGAAATGGATAAACTTTACAGTGCATGAATCAGTTTTGTACACAAAAAAGCATCTCACCTGCTGAGTCCTCACAATCAAAGTGCAGGATAAGTCCACTGGGAAGAGATACATTCAGATTGAGGAACAGTGGAAGAGAGGAATCGTCTCTGGGCTCACAATGTACCTCAGGCACCTCAGAAACACATATTTCTGAAGGAGAGATTGGTTTTGGAGATTTAGTAATGATGAATTGAATGCCAAGCTAAACAATGCATATCTAATTTAGAACCTAACCAACATTTTTCCATTATAATACTACTCTGTCCAATTACCTTTCCTGTAGTTGCTGGTCTATACAGATGGCATTGGCCACAGGAGGTTGGAGAGTTTGTCCTCTTGTTTTATTCAGTTTGCTCTGACTGCAGGAGAGCTGCAAGCCAGTACTGTATGAAAAGAGCAAAATTCATAGGTCTCACAATCTGGTTTCCTGTGGCCAATGCCATCTGTATAGACCAGCAACTACAGGAACGGGTAATTGGACAGAGTATTATAATGGAAAAATGTTGGTTAGGTTCTAAATTAGATATCATTTGAGTCAGTTCGGGAGTTCGGAGCGCGTTCGCGAATCATTTGAGTCAGTTTGGGAGTTCGATACGGGATCACGAATCATTTGAGTCAATTTGGGGATCGCAAATCATTTGAATCAGTTCGGGAGTTCGGAGCGGCTCCTCGGCTTCGCGGATCATTTGAATCAGTTCGAGAGTTCGGTTCGGGTTCGCGAATCATTTGAGTCAGTTCGGGAGTTCGTAGCGGGATCGCGAATCATTTGAATCAGTTCGGGAGTTCTTAGCGGAATCGCGAATCATTTGAGTCAGTTTGGGGATCGCGAATCATTTGAGTCAGCTTGGGAGTTCGGAGCGGGATCGCGAATCATTTGAGTCAGTTCCCCAGCAAACAGGGGACGAACGTCGCTTAGGTCCGCAGTACGTCCGCTATATAACGTTCGCTGGCGGACGTTCGGCGGACGTTCGGATTTGGTCCGCTTTTTTTTTTTTTTTTTAAGTATAAACTGTTGGTAAGCCGACAAGAAAAGTTATTTAGGAAATAAATTATTTTAGTTATTGCATTTAAGACTGCTATACTACATGGAGATCTAATAAAAAAGTAATATAGCCACACTGGAGATAGGATCCAAGCAGCTGTAGATCAAAAGAGCACATGACCTAATGACGTCACTTTAGGGCACGCGGCATGTATCCATGGCAATGCTCAGTCGCTAGTGACAGTTAATGGTCATCTGGTGATTTCCTCAGACATGGCCTTGAGTTTTCGCTTTTGCTTGGTCAAAAAGGTATTTATTATTTTATATTATTAGATATTATATCTACCGTAACTACTGTTTATCTCCAAATGCTTACATTTGATGAAGTTTACCTTTTAAAACCTTTTCTGAAGTTGTCCCGCGTGGCTGCTCCAAGCTTAGCTTGTAAAGCTGAAATGATTAAACATATATAATATTGGCAGATATTGAACTTAAATATTTAATTTCCAGATGGTAAAAATACATACTGAGACGCCTAACGTGCGGCAAAAAGGCATAAGTTATGTCCGCTAAATTTCAGTCTTTACTAATCTTTTGTCAATGGATAAATGATAGACCTAACGTTAGACATATAAAGTCATAACACTACTGAATATGTTCATTTTGTTGTTTTAGGTTAGAAGACAATAGGAAGAAATGCCATCGACTAACCACAGCTGACAACCAGAGACACACGGACACACCATCCACCAAAACACACACACACACACACACACACACACACACACACACACGAAAATAGCCCTGCAACTTTATGATTGTTCAATTAAAATAAACGTATTTTGCTTCATACAGCATGTCTATTGTCTTTGATTAGCTTAAAAGTACAATAAAATGACATTTTGAGGATTTAAAGCGAAAGTCCCCTAAATGTCCTGAATGGCCGCTGCACGTCCTGTGGACGTCCCCATGAATATCCGGAGGACGTCTTCGCGAACGTCCACTCGACGTCAAGCAAACCCTACACGTTGACGTCTGGGGGACGTTTGCAGAGGCCATTTAGGGGACGTCTTGGGGACCTTTTTTTGTTCGGAGCGGGTTCGCGAATCATTTGAATCAATTCGAGAGTTCGGAGCAGCTTCGCGGAACATTTGAATTAGTTTGGGAGTTCGGAGCAGGTTCGCGAATCATTTGAGTCAGTTCGGGAGTTTGGAAAGGGATCGCGAATCATTTGAGTCTATTCGGGAGTTCGTAGCAGTGGGCAAGGAACTCGACCGGAAGTTGAAGTCGGGTGGGGGCTGCCATCTTTTAGCAGAACTTCACTTGCGTTAGCGTTCCCATTGACTCGCATTCATTTTGGCCTCACTTTGACAGCGAATAACTTTACATCTGAGGCGTTTAAAGACTCCGTTTGTCCATTATTTATTTCTAAAGATACACGACAATGTATAAAGGGCTCCATTACCTTCTATGTTACATTATGGCCCCGTATAAACAGTTTTTGTAAAAAATAGGCTAACGATTGCGTCATAACCACTCGTCTCTCTGTCGCATTACCGTACAGACAGGAGGAGAAGCTCGCAGGCAATTAACTTAATATGGCGTACTGGCGTTACATTTTAAAATACTATACAAAATAATTAATCAGAATACTTACTCCTGCTCACTCACGACAAAGAACTCCCCGCTCAAGCTCGCCGTCTCTGCAAGATTAAGGATGGCAGTTTGCACGCAAAGCCACTTAGAAGATTTACATCCGTCAGACAGGTTGCAGACGTCGTCAAGCTTTTACTGTCTATGGTTCGTAGCGGGTTCGCGAATCATTTGAGTCAGTTCGGGATCGCAAATCATTTGAATCAGTTCGGGAGTTCGTAGCGAGATCATTGAGTCAGTTTGGGAATCGCGAATCATGAGTCAGTTCCCCAACTAACAGGGGACATCCCCTTGACGTTCCGAACGTCTGCTTAGGTCGGCAGTACGTCCGCTTTATAATGTTCGGGATTTGGTCCGCTTTATAACGTTCGCTGGGTCAAGATTTGGTTCACCTTTTGACGTTCGCTGGCGGACGCTCGGCGGACATTCGTCTGAGACAGTTTGTGAACGTCCCTGTTTCATCCCTCATCTGCCATTTCCATTCCAACACTTGAAAAATTCAGTTCTTTATTTTGTATCATCAGACCTGACCAGTGTTGGGCAGTAACTAGTTACATGTAACTAAATTACGTATTTGATTGCAAAATAAATGTAGCTGTAATCTGTTAATGTAATGTAAACTGTAATTAAATTACAGTTAACTATGATATTGTTAATGATTACAAAGGGAGTTACATTTGAATATTTTCACAAATATACCAGTGTTCCAGCTGATGAATCAATGACTTCTGGAGATCTGGTACAATTACTTCATGACCCTGCTTTGATTAAATTTATTAATATATTGAAATCCAATCACTTGCTCATGATATGTTTAATGAAATTATATAATCTTAAATTTCTGCTTTTTCCCCTAAAACTTCAGTCATACCATGTGTGCATCAGTCCCAGCACTGCTTTTAGCTGATCCTTAAGAAATAATAAAAACTGATGTGTACAACAAAAGACTTCAACATTGCTTTAAAAATATTTGTTTGGATTTTAAATGTATTTGTATCACTTGAAATAAAATGTTATGGCTGCTCTTGTGCTCTCTCGTCACACCTGGTGTCCTTCTGTTGCTCAAGTACAGGCGTTTGGTGAATTCAACAGGGTTGTCCCATGGTGTGGGTTTAGGAGGATCTGATTGAGATCCTTTGATACAGCCGTTTTCATCTACTGTGCAGAAATGCAGTAGTTCCTGTGATCTGGTCAGTCTATCAATGGGGCTCTCAGCGTATCTGGACATCAGGTTGGTCCACACATGGCTTGTCTTCATGATGTCTGCTTCAATTCTGATGACATCAAAACCATCTAGGACCTGTAAAATATGCATAAGTGTACAACACTTTTGGTTGATAATTTAGAGGACTTAGAAATTTGCCTTAATATGATGCAGTAGACTTTAGGGTTAAAAGCATTTTCAGTGTATCCAGGAAGGCGAATGCACAGAATAAAACATTTGTGTGTGCTTTCAAACATTTTTGTCATGAACCTTGTGAATATATGTTCACATGCTCACAGGAAGCTGATGGAGTCTTCTCGCTCTTTCATCATGGTGACTGAGCAGGAGCGGGTGTTTCTGATCAGTATTCTTTGAGATGTTCTGCATCTCAAGATCATTCATGAGATCCTGCTATTACACAAGCAGAGATAATAAAAACAAAATTATTTAGATTTGGATTTTGAAACTCTGTGACATTTTGCACTTCTTCAACCTGTGGCAGACTCAGCACAGATGAGAGCATGTAACTGATTAGATCTTGATGTGTTTTATCACAGTCCTCTTCTGAATCAACAGATCCTTCCTGTTCTAAAGCCACCACCTAAAAATCACACAGGAAGACAAATTTAGCAGCCAGATCTTCAAAGAAATATACATCTTGTAGTAGATGTGCCTCGCTCAGAACGGCATGTGTACCCATTTGAGTGTAAAACCTATGTGCAAATGTTAATCAAATAAGAAGTAGTAGCAATTTTTTTTATTTTTTTTATAAAGTCCGTATGCTCATACAGTGATGCATTCAACAGTCTTTTATTATTTCAAATTAAAGACTATGTTGAATCCTATAAAGTGCCCTTACCTGCTCTAGCATGCAATGCAGTATAAAAGGCACAGATGTGATTTCAGTTGGAATCCTGTCCAGTAGAATCTCATATCCACCTCTGTGCTCAGAACAGGAGACTCTGGCTCTGCTGAGGAAACCCAAAGGCTCAGTTTAAGGATATTTTGACACCATGTGAAAATTATATTCGAGTTTGCAGAGTATTTTGTGGTCTCACTTTAAATAACATAGCATTAATTAAATGACAACTTTAATAAATGTTATTGTTGTTAGATTACATTTTGCATGAACATCCATGGAAGAAGGTGTAACTTAAATCTTAAATTTCTTTGTAAATTTTTTTATATTGTGATTTTATTTTAGATGTAAAACGAAAGCTCATTAATAGTGTATCATGTCTATTACCTGGGTCTACCTCTGATGCTAATTTTCTTCCTTGGGGTTTGTACAGCCTAAAACATAAACCACAAAAAATATCACCACCAAAAAAACAACATGAACATCCTGCCACAAGAAGTCTCTCCTAAAAGGTACTGCATTTGAGAAGAAAAAAAAACCTGCACTTGCTACAATCAGGGTTTCTGCAGGTTTTTTGATTGTAAAATTTAGACTTTTTTTAATACCAACTAAAGACATTTTAAGAAGGTATTCATTTTTTGTAATGCATGCAGCATTTAATGTCATGACTTTATTAACTGAATGTCATAAATTGTGGAAAGGCCTTGTCATATTAACAACACTAATAAAGGCTGATGTGTACCTCAGTGGAGCTCTGCGGACAGGACTGCTTGGTGGATCTGCAGGCATCTGGTACCTGGATAAACCTTATACAGCTGAGATAATGGCTGTACTGTCTCCTCTAGTCCACGCTGTCATATACAAGACATGCCACCCCCTCAAATATAGCAGCTCCAAATGCCAGCTATAGACAGTGGTGGTAGATAAAGTAATGTAATATCTGCAACCCTTTTTTTTAAACAAGGGTTTAAGATATATTATTACAATCAACACACAACACATATTAAACAGAAAAAAATGAATCACAGGTAGAAGAAGGTGTACTTCTTGTTCTCCATTCACCATTGCTTCAGTGTTGCCTTCTTCCTGGGGAAGCACATGAATCTTCACATTATAGTTCAACCTGGCAACATCATTGTGCCTGGATCCCATATTTCCACTGTTCAAGACTTGATCCAGCTGTTTCCAGAATGCATCTAGCTCCCACTGCCTCTTTTGTTTAAGTGTCACTACTTCTGAACACAAGACAAGTTAATACGGAATGATTTTACATTTTGATTTTGCATGCATACAAATATAACATTAGTCTTCCAGTTTGAGCTAGCCTGCATATTCTGCATACAATGTGTAATATAATTTGAAAGGTATAACCATAATAAAACTGAGATTGGTGTCGTTGGTTGGTCGGCAGCTTTCTTCCCCTTTGCTGCTTCTTTACCCCCCTAGTCCATGCTGGCAGAACTCAGTCCTGCTTTAGCACAGGCTTTATCCTCTACAGCCTTAAATACACATATTCTGTATTAATGTTCATATGAGACATGTTAAAAAAGTATGCATTATATATTTAATTAGAATTTGTCACATATGCAATGTCAATTTGAATAGAATTATTTGTAAAAAGCCCTCACATTCTGCTCATCAGCCCTCTTTGCAATGTCATCATTTTTGATTGTCAGAAGCAGAAATATTATTAAGAAGATTAACACAATTAAATGTAATTCATTTTATCACACCCATACATTTCATTAATAATACTTTCTAATGATCTAATGTGAATTATCACAGAACAGAAACCATATTTCTGACCTTTTCTGTCCTCCCAGGACAGAACATTGAAGAGCTTGCGCAGGGGCTGCTGGACTGCCTGAAGGATGGCGCTGATGAGCTGTTCGTCCTCTGCTTTTTCTGCCTGCACCACAGACAGACTGGCCCTCCAGTCATTCTAGTCATAGAGGAGAAAAACATAACTTTTTGTCTAATAATAATTAAAAGAAAACAATCTGTATGGTTTATTACGGGGTGTCAAACTCAGGTCCTGGAGGGCCACGGCCCTGCAGTGTTTAGAGTTAATCTGATCCAGCTAGTCCTTCAGGCTTACTTGAAAACAACATGGCATGTGTGTTGGAGCAGGGTTAGAACTAAACTAACCCTGCTCCTGACATGCCTGGTTGCAATAAACGTCTGCTTATTTATTTAAAAGCATAATTCAACCCAAAAAGATAATCAGGGCACCATTTACTCACTCTTACGTGGTTCCAAACCTGTATGACTTTAGTTTAGTAGATTAGTGATAGGTGACTGGTCACTCAGTCACCATTCACTTTCATTGCGTATTGATATATTCCCATATAGTGTAAGTGGATGGTGACTGAGATCGACATTTTGTCACACGTTCAGTCAAAATGTATAGAACAACATGAAGAAGAAGAAGAAGAAGAAGCGGAGGAAAAAGAAACAAAACAACGGTTTCCCGGGGATCATTTATATGTTACCTCTAAACAGAAGTAAGAGTTGTTTCCCTGTTTTTATTAGCAGCAGCTAGTGGCCCAGCTGGAGTAACCCCGGATGGAGTAACGTTAGCACTTTTATTCCGTTTGGGGGCATATTCACTCTAACTTCATTAAACTCACTATTTCCACTGTCAGTATAACGTCGGATGTAACAAATACGACCATTATGTTATTTTTAGTTGTGGTTCTTTTACTTGAAAGTGGTAACAAAGTTTCCAAAAGCTTCGTGGTAACCTATGGCAACCACACAGATCTGCGTATTCCCCGCGTCGCGCGTTTCAAAACGCTAAGCATGCGCACACTGAATATAGCATGACGTCATTATTGTGCGCCAGCGCAGAAGATGGCGAGCGGTAAAAAGAATGCTATTCTCACTTCACTAGCGGCTTATGGAGATGATTCTGAGCAGGATTCTGATCCAGACACAGATGATCAAGGTATAAACTCTAATTACGTTAGTGTTAGGAAAAGCATGTTAATATTGGGACTTTGTAACGCTGGCGGCTTTGTTGTCGATGTAACGTTATGCGTCGCTATAAATCTTAGTGACCGATATAAAGTTGATTCGACGTTTGACATTTTGTCAGAAATTCACCCTCGGAAATCTTCAGTAGTTATTTAACGATTTAACGTACGTTAAAGAAACATACTATGTTCTTATTGTTTTCAAATGTAGAAAAGAACGCACAATGTGTTTTATTTGTTTTGATCTACCTTAAGGTATTTTAACTGATAGACCTTATAATGTAAAAGTACAGGATTGGGACCGTCTGCAAAGTGCAAAACGAAGAGCAAAAGGCACAATTATTCCATCTAAAAGCGTCACTTGTTGTACGGATGCTGTTATGATGAACAGTTGACTATTGAGTTTTGTAGAAGGCAGTTCATGTAAAACTTATTTATTTCTGCTATATTTACTTAATGTTGAAGTAAAAAATATATATTTTCTTCTTCTACTACTTCTACTATGTAACTTTACTCTTGTAACCTTCATTGACAGGACAGTTAGCCTCAGCTGTTATAACAAAAGATCTCATATAAGTGTTTTATGGATTTACAGTAGCAACAATAACTAATAACTAATTATGGTGTATACAGTTGTAACTGTGGCCTCAGTGGAATTGAAAGAGCTGTTTTATGCTTGTCTGTCAGAATCTCATGGTGGATTGGTGTGGGCTGGTTATGGAGAGGATGATGTGAGTCGTGTGGAGGAGGCAGATGAGAAGCCCTCTGGGAATGAAGACAGTGATGATGACAGCACCAGAAATTCGGTCAGTCTTAACCACAACTTTCAGTTCAGGCCAGGGGTTTTCTAGAAGTGTCAGACCATTACATTCACATGGAATGTAATTCACAAAATTCACATTTTTATTGGACCTTATCTTATATATCTCTCAAATCAAGTGATATGATAAAAAAATAATAATTATATATATATGTATATAATTATTATTTTTTTCAGGCCTCTTTATAAAAAAAGGAACATTTAAATAATTTTTTTTTTTTATTGTTTCAGATAATTATAAAGTATATACACATTTTTATCAGTTTTTAATGCACATTGTTCTTGACAGCTAATAGGATTAGTGGCGTGCCATATAAAAGTAAAAAAAAAAGTTCCATAATTTAGCAAAACACTGATTTGTTGAATAAAGGTTATGATTTAATAGTTCTGATATTTGGTAGAAATATATTTTTTAAATCAAACGTTAAATGTTTGCTTTGTTTAAAAAAAACTAAAAGATTATTTGATTAATGCCATTTCGTACTCTCTGTGTCAAGGATGTTATATGGCATGGGCTATAATTGATATTGGATCACCTATATAACTGGTATGATATCAACTATAATTAGATTAATCAGAAAAAGTCCACATTCAGAACACTATTCACAGTCATTCTCAGAGCTCCATGGTTGAAACTTTGTACACCTGTAGGGGGAGCTCTTGAGTTTGCTTTTGGGTTTAATGTGACTGTGGTGACCCTTGTTAATTTGTGTTTATATAGGAAGAGGAGGAGTCAGACTCGGGGCGGACCCAAGATGATTTGAAGGTATGTGACCCCACCTAAATTCTCTATCTGACTGCTCTGGGGTTCAAGGTATCAAACCCAAGACACACCTTCCTCAGCTTATTGCAGTGTTATGATTGGTCTCAAACCAAGGGAGCACAAAACAGCATCATTCCAAATGAGGAACAACATGTGTGTTTGAACTTGCAGAGAAGGTTCATATGAGAGTAATACAGCATGTCCTCAATGTTTTCATGCATATTTATGGAAAATGAGGGTTATGCACGGTTACTTTTGTTATACATTCATTTAAAATGTACAAAACATGTTCAAATGTTTTGGGGACAGTTGAATGTATTAGATGTTTTTAAAAGTTATTTGATCAAAACTACAGTCGAAACAGTAATAATGCAACAACAACAAAAAAAAAGTATGATTTAAAATTATTTAACAGCCATTATTCCAGTGATTGATTTGGTTCTCAAGAAACATTTCATATATGTACTGCTTTGTATTTTGTAAAAATCAAACATTTTATTCCAGTATTCTTTGAGAAATGGATCAAAAGAACAACAATACAAAAGTATTGACTGTCACTTTTTATCAATTTAATACATCCTTGATGAATAAAATAATTAATTTGTCATTACTTACTGACCCCAAACTTTTCAATAGTAGTCTATATGGAATTCATATGGCACTATCATGAAAGTGTCGAGAAGCACATTTATGTTGTTGTTTTATAATGCATTTTCTGATTATAAGTTCCAAGAGCAAGAATCTAAATTCCAATTCCATCTAAAAGGATTTCAGATGTGCAAAGCACTGCAGTGGCAAGTTATTTCATGCACTAACATTACTTTTTATCATCAGCTTGCGATAAATTTAGAGCCACACCCCAAAGAAAGAACACTGCTCGTCATTCTGTTGCTAAAGCGCATCAAAGCATGTTTTGTAATAGAATAATTTGATTAAACTGATTGCTTAATAATGGCTTTTTAAAATATAAGAGTTATGGTGCAGTTTATTTATTTTTATGTGGGTTCAGTTCATTTTTGTCCTTTTGATTGTTATTCACCCAAAAACTACAATTCACATTTACTCACTCTCTTGTTGTTTTAAACAAGACGATATGGTTTTTTGAATGTCATTTATCACCTTAAAAGGGGAATTTTGAAGAATCTTTATGCCCCTATTGCATAAAAACAAAAGCATATGGGTTTGGAATAACATGAAAGTAACAATTCCTTTAAATGCAGGCTGTAATCTCCACTTAAGCGTCATAACTTTATGATTCAGACTATTTTTTTTTTTTTTTGTCTTCGCTCTTGTAAAAGTGCATGCCAGTGAAATGGCAAGTAGGTCCATTAACCCGTGGTCCCATTTTTAGGCTAATCTAAATGAAAAATACCTCTTTTAGGGCAGGCCCCTGCCTCAGTGGAGATAGATGGGTCCTTTTGTTGTCTCGCATTGTTTTGCCATGCTGGGTTTTCAAGTGAATGGACTTTTGTTAGGATTTGTGCTTTTGGCTACAAGAGATTCATCTCTTAGTGAGTCACATCTCTCTTTCTCTGCTGTCCTAGACAGATTTTCTACTTGGGCGCTTTTACGAGACCATTCTTCCATCTGCACATCCTGTTGCTGAGTGACACTGTGTGAGACTGTGTAAACGAGAACGGTATATTTTTATGCACCGTTTTAATTTTCAGGGCTTCTCCGCTGTGGTGTTGTTTTCATCACCATCAGTTTTTAAGCCTCCCAGGAGAAATATATTGTGTGTTAAAAGTCTCGTTTTACAGCACAGGATAAAACCTATATTTCTTATCTGAACAGCTAGGCAAGGCAAGGCACGTTTATTTCTATAGCACATTTTGTACACAATGGTAATTCAAAGTGCTTTACATAAAAGAAAGTAAAATGATAATGAAGAAAAATAATAACAAGAATAAAATACGCAATTTTAAAACTTTTAAAATTATAAAAAAAATTACTTATTTTAAATGAATATAAAACAGTTAGAAAATGATTTTACATAGAATAAATAAAAAACAGTGAAAATATAGTGCAATCAGTTCGGACATTGCACAGTGCTCATTCAATAAATGGACAGCTAAACAGATGAGTTTTAAGTCTAGATTTAAATGTGACTAGTGTTTTAGCACATCTGATCTCTTCTGGAAGCTGATTCCAACTGCGGGCGGCATAGTAACTAAAGGCGGACTCCCCTTGTTTTGTGTGAACCCTTGGTATTTCTAACTGACTCGATCCTAATGATCTGAGTGGTCTGTTTGGCTTATATTTAGTGAGCATATCTGAAATATATTTCAGTCCTAGGTCATTTAGTTACTTATATACGAGTAAAAGTACTTTAAAATCCATCCTAAATGTAACTGGAAGCCAGTGTAAGGACCTGAGGACTGGTGTGATATGCTCATTTTCTGGTTCTAGTCAGAATCCTGGCAGCAGCGTACTGAACACTGGGGCCCCCCAAGGATGTGTGCTGAGCCCACTCCTCTTCACTCTGCTGAACCATGACTGCACACCATCACACAACTCCAACCTCTTTATTAAGTTTGCAGATGACACGACTGTGGTGGGTCTCATTAGCAACAAAGATGAGACAAACTACAGAAGTGAGGTGAACCGCCTGGCCAAGTGGTGCAGTGACAACAATCTCTCTCTGAATGTGGAGAAGACAAAGGAGATTGTTGTAGACTTCAGGAGAGCACACACTCGGCACGTTCTTCTGACCATCAATGGTGCGACTGTGGAGAGAGTGAGCAGCACCAAGTTCCTGGGTGTGCACATCACAGAGGACTTCTCCTGGACTGAAAACACCACAGCACTGGCCAAGAAATCAAATCAGCGTCTCTACTTTCTCCGCAAACTGAGGAGAGCCAGAGCCCCACCCCCCATCATGTACACCTTCTACAGAGGCACCATCGAGAGCATCCTGACGAGCTGCATCACTGTGTGGTATGGCGCCTGCAACGCGTCCTGCCGAAAGACTCTGCAACGCATAGTGAGAGCAGCTGAGAAGATCATTGGTGTCTCTCTCCCCTCCCTCCAGGACATTTATGGAACACGTCTCACCCACAAAGCCCTCTGCATCACAGGTGATCCCACTCACCCATCACACAGCTTCTTCAGTCTGCTGCCATCAGGGAGGAGACTGCAGAGTCTCCAGGCCAGGACCAGCAGACTGAAGGACAGCTTCATCCACCAGGCTGTCAGGAAGCTGAACTCCCTCACAAACTTGCCCCCCCTCCCCTCTTCTGCCCCAGGCACCACTGAACTATGAACACCCCCCCCCCCCCCAACACAATAATTATATGATGGCATGCACTAGTCACTTTGTGCAGCATTGGTCTGCTCACTACCTCATTCAGCATGGAACTGACGTCATCCCACTACCTCATCAGTCATTTAAATAAAATAACTGCTCTTGAGCCCTTTGTCCCTTGTCACTTTAATCAGACTTTATAAGATATTTTTAATAA